>NC_133300.1:6336149-6487666 GCF_005239225.2 Populus alba | reverse complement strand
TAGTTTCATTTGGTTCCCATATTATATTATCCTAACCAAGATCCTTCCATCAAATCTCTATTTGCAATGTGACTTGCTGAAACGCCTTACAGCATCACTTTCATGAAGCTCAGCACTATTATTCTCTCTTCTATCATCAACATGACTAGAGCTATCCACTTCCATCTGAGATTCCAGTCTCAGAAGTTGTGGATGGCATCTGCTTTCTGAGAATGGAAGATTTCCAGGTTCTGAAGAGTCTTCTGAGCCAAAGGACTCCAAGAGAACAGAAGACCTGTTCCAAACAAAGTTACTGGTGTTCTCATTTAACTCCACTGGGAGCTCTGAACAACGATTTTGTGGACTAGTCACTTGTTCACTTTCCCTAATAAATGAAGATCCAGTGTCAGGTCCCGAGAGATCAAAACTCTCTACAGAGTTGTCACTGATAGCTGGGGAATTGTCCCAAAGAATTCTCTCTTCCCAGTCTTGCTGATCAAGGGGGTAGAATTTTGAATGCACTGGAGACTTCCATTCCACTTCCTCATTCATTGGTTCAGCACTAAGATAAGAGTTCTTTCTTTGTTCCTCAATTTGAACAGACGTTTTAATAGCTCCATGAACAGTTCCAAATCTTGCTAATTCTGCAGCATCTTCGCTCAAGATTGAGATGTCATGTTGATTTACAAGCAAATGTGATGGAAACAGTTGACCAGAGTCCTTTAAAAACACCTCTTCATCCTCTTCAACAATATCAGAAGCATCCATAGATGTATACTTCTCTGAAAATGAGTTAAACAAGAAAGTTAAAACAGAAATCAAGAAAAAAGCAAACCATAAGATGACAGGTACCTAATTAATAGACAATGCTTCCTCATTATTGAAGAGCAAACCCAAGAAACTAGAAACTAAAAAGAAATGAAAAGAAGAGTGTACAATGCAAATTGCACATGTGGTGCACAGGTTATATTCACTGTGACATTGCTAGAACAAGTTAAATGATTATGAGATGGAAACATCACGCCTGAAAGAAAATACAAAAAGCAAGAGAGCATACCTTTGAAAATGGAATATCTGTGATCTCTTTTTTGTCCTTTCTTCGAAGGTTCATGGATAGAAAATATTTCAGAAAACTTTAAGATCTCCATCCCATCTTCTATAAACAAAATAGGAAGTGGACTGGGACCTTTACCATCTAGAGGCCCCTCGACATGATCAACTTCCTCCTGCTTCAGCATAAAGACCTCAATAAGACACAGAACAACAAGATAACTATTGCAAAAGGATGCAAAACAATTATTCAGAATCTCGGGTCAAAGATGTTGCACACTTACACCTTGCCATATTTTATTGACCATCTCACACAGAAAACATTGTATGTTTTTGATTAACAGACAATCAAGATTTATCAGGTTCACATTTCAGAAGTGCAAGCAGCAAATTAACTCCCAGGTTTGAAGCATAAACATGTTTTCCATCTCTGTACCATCTTCTTTCCTCCATTCCTCAAAAAAGTGTGGGATGTGATTATTTGCTATTAGAGTTGTGCCATGGGTGATGTTGAGTTCTTTGACGAGGAAGACAGAATTCTTGGCAGCTGCCTTTCTGGGTTTAGGAAAGAGGAAATGTTCCAATACTTCAACAACACGTGTCTTAATTGGCAACTATCTGGTTTTTCTGGATGGAAAGAACCAGTAAAACTTTTCGAGGATCACTTCCCATCGAGAAGATAGTTGTGGAACAACATAGTCTCCCAAGGTAGATTCTAATAACACCAGAATATATGGGATAGTGCAAACAAGGGGTAAGCAAACTAAGAGGATGTCCGGATCTAAACAAACCACGGGAACTGTTTCAATCAAGATTTTGCATCCTTGTGATGCAATGCTTTGGGGGCTTTTAGAATGTTTCCCTAGCTGACACTCAACAGAATTGGTGCATTTTTTATTTTTATTTTGAGCTTTGTTCCTTTCCAGAGAATTGGCACACAGTGAATACCAGATAGAAGTTTGAGTAACTTGCTAGCATTCATCTATATTGACATCATAATCAAACATGCACAAATGTTTTTACAATCCAAAGGCTTGCACTCATCTTTTAAGCATGTCCATAGACAGTGGTTTCTTAAATGAGACTAAACATTTGCTGATGACAACATCATCCAACAGCATTTAGAATGCAAATGCAATAATATGTAACACCTACAGAAAATTGAAGAATATGGTAAAATGACCTCATGAATATCTTCCGATTTAGCATCAGAACTTTCAGAATCCATGGAACCAAGTTCTACATCATCCTGAGAAGACTTCTCTACTCCTACTCCTGAAACTACTCCAACATCTTGCTGACCTGAAAAGGAGATTCTAAACTAAATAATCTTGCTGCACAATTTAGAAAATTGAAAAGCTTGTGTGTGCGAGTGGGGATATTCATGGTAAAAAACAAATGACTATTCCATAGCCAGGATAATAACCTCAAATTGAAATAAAATATTTGTGACAATTTTATTAAGAGAAAAAAAAAGGATATATGTGAGGTCACATAGTCAGATGACTTATCACTTATCTCCAAGAATTTCCTTGATTCTATAGCCTTTTCTTGTGTCAGTTAAGCAAAATCTCAGAGATGATAGAGCTACTCAGAAAGTTCAAATTTGGAGAAAAGCTTGGTAGAAATCATCAGGTTCAATTGTACTGCAAAAACTCCTAGGTGGATGCTACAATTTGAATTACTTCGAGCAAACACACATTCAGCTGTCTGAGAGTACAAAACTGAATGTAGAGCAAAATGAATCCAGACATTGCTGAAATCTCACACAGAAAGTCCACCCAAACAGCTGATACTAAATTTGTACGTCATACCAAAAACTCTTCCAGGTTCCAACAAAATGGGTGTGATCCACCAAGAAACATTTGTGGGCTATAGAACGAATAAAGACAAAAAGGAAAATGGGATAAAAATATATATATGTTTAATGAATTAGAGCTGCTGAATCTGAGCCCTTGAAATGAGGATTTGCTAGGTTGAGGCAAAAATGCACTACCTAACGTTCTGATCCAAGACAGCTAGTAGGGCAAATTAATGCCCAGAGATGGAGTTGACTGAACCAGACCAGCAAGCCCAACATGTCTGAGTTAATGCACATCATATACCCAAAGATTTGCTCCGAAAACATATTTCGGTTTATCTGACAGTCACACATTGTTGACTTGGTGTCTTAGATAATCCAAGCTGTATTTGACATAAACAAAGTCCATTCCTCACAATTGATATTATCCTGGTCCGGTCAGGTAAAAAGTCAATTCTAATGCCAAGAAAATTGCCATAACAGAACTGATGGCATCCTATGTTTTTGCAAACCCCAAACAAAGAGCAAAAAATATAAGATTTTTGGATGACATATGGATATAAATGCATGTACAACATGAGAAAAAGACAGCTACTTCTTTGAAAGAGAGATATAATCATATAAAACAGGAAAAAAATAAGAAAAAAGAAAAAACAAAGGCCAAAGAAGTGGCATCACCAGCAAACCTCTTAAACCAAGTGTTGACAGAGGAAGCATAATGGCATGCTACAAAAATACAGCACACTCTCCTAAAATCCCAGATAGAACCTGATCGATCAGAATAATATCCCTTGGCTACAATTATTGATGAGAAAAACGCAAAAAAGATATCCAACATTTGTTTAACACCAGAACAAGCCCCACAAACTTTAGAGAATCACCATAACCTAAAAATAATGTAACCGAAGGAAAAATGGATCAAATGAATGAAAACAAACACAAATGAGAATATAATGCCAGCATTTTTCAGAGAAACCAAGTTCTGATCTGACCAGCAGCGAAAATGAGAAACACCAAAACATCAAAATTCAGAATTCCAATCTTTTAATTAAAGAGAATAGTACCAGATTTCAATATAAAAGCTTGAGAGGGGTTACGGAAAGAATGTATCTGAACCACTAAAACCACAGAATAGGCTATGAGTAATAAAACCTTAAAAGATGAGAGCAACGGCATTCAATATCTTACATGGATATATATATATATATATATATGAACCAATGTGAATCACCCAAAAGCAAACCTGATAGAGAGGCAGTTTGAAATTCAAGAATTTTATCCGAAACCACAGGTTCCTTTTCAAGTTCCTCTTCCACATCCTCATCATAATCTTCATTGTCGGATGTAGGAGGCTGCAATGAGGATTCAGACAAAATATAATTCTTTTTTGACAACAAGTAGTCCTCCTCACTGACACCTTGAATCTCAGGCCCCTCGTATTGTTCATCAAAGTCTTCGTAATCAACTGCATCTTCAGCCTTTGCATCATAATCTAGCAGCACAAATACAAAGTAAACTTATAATCAGAAGGTTGAATGGGGTAAGCCACAAGAGAAACTACAAGTTACCTAAACACAAACAGCATTATGTATGAGTATGATGGTGTGGAATCTACATATTTTGACACACACATAAATGCACAACATTTTATGGATGCATGCGTATGTACATATGCAAGAAAGAATATCATTGGACACCATCAAAATATGCATCCACGCATTAATCTCAAATCCAAGAAGTATTCATAAGAAGAGTCCCAATAGCAAGAAAAGGAGTCAAATTAACCCCAACTAGACGAACATAATGTCAAAGAACCAATTTAATCCAAAAGCTTAACAACTTCAGTTGTTAAGTGAAGTTCCAAGAATGGTTTTATATTACTCTTTAATACGCCTCCTTAATTGAAAGCCTTTTGAGTATGAAACTTGGACAGATCCATCAGTACCTCGTGCTTAATGTTGCTAATTTAATTAGTCAGAATGAGAGTGGTGAAATTCAAATTCATAACCGTTTAGTCATCAAGGTTCTGATACCATATCAAAAGAACTAATTCAACTCAAAAGCTTAAGTTGTTAAGTGAAGCTCCAAGTATGGTTTTATATTAATCTCTAATACATAGAAGTATTTGAAGTCAAATTCTAGTAAGAGGACAAGAAATGAAGCACCTTATCTAACAAGTCCAATGCTTGCAAACATTAGGTTGAACAAATCAGACTATAGTAGCTTACAACCTAAAGTGTATTCAAACAGTGGGCAGCAAAATCATTAAAACAAACTTTTGACTGTTTCTTTGAGCTCTTAATCACAAGTCCATTCCAAAAGGTGTATAATTTGTTCTTGCAGCATAGAACATGCTGCCAGAGGAATGGTTGGAAATTTCTGACATGGCTTGAACTTGACAAAAAAATATTTTGAGACACCCAAAAAGACAACCTATCCAACCCTGAAAATGAAAACATGACCATTTTCAGAAATAAATTCATTAGTGAGTATTTTAGTAAAACCAAGTATATTTAACTAGAACCTTTCATTTTGGCTAGGCCAGACCAAATATTAACATAACATGACTTGCAAAACCTGATTAGCTTCACACTGACTTCTACTAGATGTACAGAAAAAACCAGAACTGTTAGATTCTCCTAATCACAAACTAATGATACTCCCAATTTTTTTATCAATTATCACTGAGAATAAGAGCAAAAGATATGAGTTACTTGAAAAATTCTTCCATTCTGAAAAATTTAGTCTCTCAACTCAACCACTGATAATTTCCAGCATTTGAAAAAAAACATCAAGCATAGTCTTAGGATTCAGTTAATGCTCCTTTTCTTCTTCATTTAAATGTTGGTTCAAGAAATTCTATTTAACTTATTTAAAGAGCTGGACATGCATTAGTTTTCCGCAATAGCATGTGACTATTATTATTCTGAATGTATTTGGAAATTGGGATAACATTATTTATGAAGAACTATGTTCCCCCAATTCCCCAATATATTCATATTGATAATAGTTATATACAACAGAAAAGGATGTATTTTCCACACTTCCCACCAAAAAAAAAAATCAACAATAAAAGGAAAAAAGAAATAACATTATGGGCTTTGCCACCAAGGACAAATGTTGTCAGATCAGATAGTTTCTTTGCATTCCTATGGTATCATGCTTTGGGTGGTTTTAAGGTGTTTCCTGAGAGTTCTACAGGATTCCTTCATTATTCAGATCCTTGATGTCTTTGCTGGGAGGTTGCATGTGCATTCCGGCATGCTTTCATCCACTTAACAAATATCTTTCAGCATATTCATGACAACCTAATCTTTCATTATTTTCTAAGTCTCATTATTATTATTCAAAAAGCTAAAGATACCCTAAAAAATTATTTCTCAGGAATCAAAGTCAATTTACTACTATGAAATGGTTTCATGGGATTCAACCAATTGTTTCTTCATGTTAATCCAGGTATTGCTCTGGTGACTATGCATGCCTCAAAACTTGAGATTACTGATTATGTTCCTTTAAGTAAGTTTTATCTTTTAAACAGAAGTGTCATCTTAAGAGAGAGCCATATGATCAAATTGGAAAGCTTCCCCGCATACTTGACATACAATAATAGAAATAAAACAAGAGTTCATAACTTGCAAAGCATCTTAGGCAGGACAATTTATGTTTCATTAACCAGTATGCCAAATTAGTAGAAGAATCCAAACAGAGCTTCTTAAAGTGTTACCAGTAAATGCAAGTCAAGACAAATAAAAAACAACAGAGAGAGAGAGAGAGAGCGATTGTTTAGTTAAAGAACCAAAGATACTAACACAACATCAAAAACTGCATGACAGAGTTTTTCCTGGCAGACAACATCACCTTGTTCTGCAGCGTCAGTGGATGTTTGGTGTGACTTCACTGACAACTGAAAATAGAATAGCATGAGATTATAGTGTCAAGCCAAAAGAAAAAAAGGGAAGAAATCTGCCCAAGCATAATTGAGAACGGAAAGCTAAAAAACATAACACATGATACAAATTTTCCATACATCAATTTCTGTTAGCGACGAACCCAACTTGTCAGCTAATGCGGCAAGATGCTCCTTTGCATCCTGAAATTATATAGTTTAGCACCACAAGTGAGAATATCGAACTGAAAAACTACCATAATAACAAACAAGGATGTTCCTTGTTAAAAGCAAAAGAAGAATGTATGTTAAACGCAGCAAGCCCACAACTCAGTTGCATTATGGAATGAGAACATAGAAGTTGCTGCAAAACAAAGCTACTGCATGCCTGAACATGACTTGAAATTTCTAAGATGTCATAAACTGACTTTGTCTGTACTGCTCATGGCTGAACAACACACATTTACCAGATTAAAAAAAAAGGGAAAAAAAAAGAATTTAGGAAAAGATCAAATTTCATCCACTTAACAATCTGGGGCTATCAGAGGTTTTCATATTGAGATTTGAAACTTTTTCACTCAATCTCACCTCCCAAGAACCAAGCCACAACAAATGACCATTGCCAATGAAGTTTAGTTTATTTTACATCTTTGAATTCTTAAGACACTGTTATTTCTTCATTTCACCAGCCTAAGCCTCTTATGGTTTTTGTTTTTTTTTCCTGTCTCAAATAAAAGTACTGCTTTCACACACAATCTCAGTTTCAAAGGGATGCCAACTGTCACTTGCAATACATGTGCACGTTTATGAAAACCTTTTACGGCAAGTAATACAAGAAATAAAAGATCAAATATAAAAGAGACATAAGCTCACCTCATCAAGGTAATCAGCATCAAGATCACCAGAATTATCAACATTCCCAAACATAAAACCCAAAAATCGGTTACCACCAACTTCCTCATATTCCTCGTCATCATCTGTCCAACAGTCATCCAAACATTAGGATAGGATGACCACATAAGAGTTATAAAAAAAAAAAAACATACGGATGAAAAAGAAAAGCAACTAATTTTGAATACATATAAGAAACACATCCCAATTCTTTCTTTTCTTTCTTCTTCCTTTTTTACCAATTTGATTTTCACAGTTTTGTGTTTCACAAGGTTGTCTAACTATGGGAACAAAATCAACTTAAACGACAGCCATTTAAACCAAAGACTACAGACTTTTATTACACAAGCAGTCAATACACCAGGGCCATCATAATTCTACCTATATCTATTACAACACCGTGTCCGAGTACAAAACAACAATGCCCTTCACCGTCCATAACAAAGAAGACACACAACTCCAGAAAGCCTTCAAAAGCCGCATTTATATACAGAATTCAACCAATGATTATTATAACAATGAGCATAAAACAATCAAATCTCGTCATACTATTGCGTCAAATAACCAACTTACCATCGTCAGAAGCACTTCCGGAGTCATAGCCACCTCCACCCATGATTTAAAGACAGTTTTGCCTATAATCATCAAAATGGAAAAACTCCAGCTTTCAGCTATTAAACTAAGGGAAAAAAAGCTGAATAACTATTTAAAATTCAGTTTTTTATTTACTTCATTTCATAAAAATCCACGTGGAAAACAGAAAACAAATGAGAAGAAGTTTCAAAAGGGAGCTAAAAAAAACTACATCATCGAAATTCGAAAATGGAAACCACAGATTAACTTATGAAAAAAAAAACACAAAAAAGAAGAGAAAATAAGAAATTTAATCCAAAAATACTACAAATTTAGAAATTTAAGTTCGTTGAAACAGTGAGCAGTAAACCGCACTCGAACTCTCCATGAAATAAATTAAAAAAAAATAAAAATTCTCCTAAATTTTCAATTCCCAATTGAAAAGGAAGTTTGTGTAAGTAACCAAAAATCAAACCCTAGCAGAGACCTATAAAATACTGAATAAAGCAAAAATAAAAAAAATCGAAAATAAAAACCACAAATCGAAGAGAAATGAAATTAAAAAATAAAGCCAAAAGTACTAAAAAGGAAACATAAATTCGTTGAAATAATAAGCACTAAACAAACCGTACTTTAATTCTTGCTTGGAAAATATATAAAACGAAGAAAACATAAATTTCTAAGAGGAAAGAAAGAAAAGTTTGAATTTGGAAGCAACGGTGATGTTAAAAAAAGAAAAGAAATAGGAGTGAATGGATTGAGATGTTACCTAGTAATTTAAAAGGATTGACTTATATCCTAAAGGTGATAACGATAATCTCCGACCGGGATAGCTAGCTTTCCTCGTGCCTTAGCGCTTGAGAGAAAGCAGAGAACGAATGACCAATGTAGTGTTGGGCAGAGTCGAGTCGGGTCGGGTTTTTGAGATTGGATATGGGCCTGGAGTTGAATCTAAGCCCATATAAAAGGAAGTGTTTCATCTTGAGTTTTTGGGTTTGAATTCTTTGAATTCACTTGTTATTATTTATTTGATTTATTTAAGGGTTTTTTTTACTTGTTAGGCTGTTTTATTTCATATTTATAACAATGTTTGTAAAGAATATTTAAACTTTATTTTTTAAAATATATTTTATTTAGAAATTTATATTATTTTATTTTTTTAAAAAATTATTTTGATATCAGCGTATCAAAATAATCTGAAAAGACTAAAAAATATATTAATTTAAAATAAAAAAAAAATATTATTTTTTAAAAGTATTTTTGAAACACAAAAATAAATAAGATATTATTAATGGTTTATATTATTTGAAAAATTAATTGGATTTTTTATTTAATAATTATGAGTATTTTTGTACTATGCGAATTATTTGAAACTAAATTTTATCTAAGATGATTTTAAGATAATGCTTTTAAGATTTAAACCTCAAAAGCAAGTAAACTTTTCTAACCACTAAGTTAACCTCTGGGTTAATATTTTTTTTTTCTGTAAAATTGTGTTTTATTTTTTTAAAATAATTATATATTTTTATATTATTTTAATATATTGTTGTTAAAAATAAATTTAAAAAAAATATTATTTTAATGTATTTTTAATTTAAAAAATACTTTAAAAAGTATCCCCTATCATAATATCTAACATTACCTCTTATTAAATTATTATATTTCAATAAAATTTAAATTATTACTCTTAGAAAAAAGACACCACATTATTTATTTTCTTTCTTTGAATTATTATATTTTAAATGAAATTTAAATTATTATATTTCAATTTAAATTTTCTCTCTATCATTACAAATATTTTCTTTCTTTTCAATAATAAATTTTCCTTCATTTTATTAACAGCATACACATTTTTAAAATCCTGACTTCTTACATTCTTGTAACCTTTTTAAGGACTCAGTTCAGTTTGACCCAAAAATACCGAAGTAAAAAACCACTTTATTGCATGGTCTGACCGACGACTGCAAACAAGGAGCACTAAGAACACCGACTTGCCTTACATTTCTGAGCACTACGTAGAACAATGCTAAAATCGTCGACAACAAACATGGAGTAATATCATTGTCACGACTGATTTGGTCCATCGATGGTCCATATACACTGGCAGGCTCTACTGGTACATGTGGACCGTGGCTAGTCTAGATAGAGTAATCACAGCAGGTGGCTGCTGCCTCCAGCGCTGACCGGAAACATGGTGATAGGTACAGACCCTCAAGGTCTAGTTATGGATTTGGTTTGAAGGACTTGCACTTGGGACCTTTGGTATCCAATGGAAAGGTGGCAAGGAAGGCCACTTGAAATGTGGGAATTTGGGTGTGTTAGGCAATGATTTTGGGTTTGGCATAGGCCAGGACTTGACCGGTGGGAATTTGGGCAAGGTGGGCCATTTATGCGATATAGGGTAAGGCAGAGGAGTGTTAAGGTTACTTAACAAGAAAGGAGAATTGAAGGAGAAAAGAAGACGAAATGAGGAAGAATAGAAGTGAAGAACAGAAAGTTGTTCTGAGAATGCGAGAGAGAAGAATAGGAACGAATGTTCTGTATATTTTTCTATATATCAACTGGTAATCCTTACATGTATTTATAGTAACAGAATGAACTACTAACGGATTAGTCTAACTGAATTAACAACCTGCTAACTAATTCTCCAACTAACTAACTGACTTAACAACCAAAGGTTGCGTGCTGCAGATGTTAACCATTCTGCAATGCTTGACTTCATCTTCTGTAGGCTGCTTTCTTCCTTAGAGCTTAGGTACGTAACAGTACCCCCCATGAGAGATTCTTGTCCCAAGAATCAAGAGCAGGATCAGTTTACATAGAAATATTAAAGTCTGGAAATTGCAACTGTAATTCTGTCAACTCCTCCCAAGTAGCATCTTCAGGAAATGAATTCGACCACTGAATTAAGCCTGCTACAACAGCTATATTACCCTTCTTCATAAGCTTCCTCTCCAGTATTGTAACAGGATATACCTTTACCCTGCCCTCCTCATCCACGATTGGTAGAGCTTGAGAAACAATGGCCACTTCTCCCAATTGTTTCCTCAATAGCGATACATGGAACACTGGGTGCACTGCACTTCCTAGGGGTAGCTGGAGTTTATATGCAACTGGACCGATGCGTTCAAGGACTAGGTAGGGACCGTAGTACCTGGGGTTTAACTTGTAATGCTTCCTGTACATAACACTGCCCTGCCTGTAAGGTTGCAGCTTCAAAAAAACCCAATCTCCTACTGAAAATGCCCTCTCAGATCGCCTCCTGTTGGCCACTTGCCCCATCCGATTTCTTGCCCCCTCCAGCAAGCCTTTGATTAATTGATCCATATTAATCCTCTTTTGTTTCCATTCCCCTACTGCAGCTACTTCAGTATCCTCTGTGAGCACCATTTCTCTGGCTGGAGGTTCGTAGCCATATAGAGCCTGGAAAGGGGACATGCCAATAGTGGAGTGGAAACTACTATTATACCACCATTGTGCTGTGGAGATCCACTGGTGCCATTTCCTTGGACAGTGCATAGTCATGCATATTAAGTAGGTCTCGAGGCATTGATTCACCCTTTCAGTCTGCCCATCCGTTTGTGGATGGTATGCTGTGCTTAATAACAGCTTGACCCCTAAGTGTTTGAACAACTCCTGCCAGAATAAGCTCGTAAATATCTTATCCCTGTCAGTCAAGATTGTAGCAGGCAAGCCATGGAACTTGTAGACTTGATCTAGGAAAGACTTGGCAACATCTTGAGCTGTGAAGGGATGTGCTAGGGTGACAAAATGTCCATACTTGGTGAAACGATCAACAATGACCATGATGGTGTCTCTGCCCTCTGATTTGGGAAGGCCTTCTATGAAGTCCATGGTAATATCCTGCCAAGGACCATGTGGAATGGGCAGAGCTTGTAACAACCCCGGATAAGACACCCTCTCAGCCTTGGCCTGTTTACAGATATCACATTGCTGCACTAGTTGGTAGACCATCTTCTTCATGGCAGGCCAGTAGAAATGACCCTTCAATCGCCTATATGTATTCTGGATGCCTGCATGTCCTCCAATATAGGAATCATGGGTAGTTTTAACGAGTTCTTCTCTCAATGTCCCTGCAGCTCCTATCACCATTCTTCCCTTATACCTTATCACCCCGTGGTTATAGGTAAAATTCGAAGCTTGTGTAGTATTTATCAGTGTACCCTGTAGGATGTCCTGTAGCTTGGCATCACCCTGATAAGAGCTGTAAACTTGATCATACCAAGTTGGCACTACCTGTGTTATGGCTGCGAGCCCTCCTCCTGCAGTATCTGCTCCTTGGGTATCTTCACTCTGCAGATTCATTCTGGATAGAGCATCAGCAGCTTTGTTCTCCTTGCCCTTTTTATACTTAATTTGGTAGCTTAGTCCCAACAACTTGGTCAGTCCCTTCTTCTGAATAGGGTTGTGGATTTTCTGGTCCAGTAAGTATGTTAAGCTCTCATGATCAGTTTGTATGATGAACTGACCTTGTTCCAAGTAGTGTCGCCATTTGTCTACTGCCATCAAAATAGCCAGATATTCCTTCTCATAGATAGACAGTCCCAAGTGTTTAACCCCAAGGCTTTACTCATGAATGCCAATGGCCTCCCCTCCTGGCTTAGCACTGCTCCAATTCTAGTGTCACAAGCATCTGTTTCCAAGACAAAGGGGAGGGTAAAGTCAGGCAAGGCTAGGGCTGAAGCTTCACATAAAGCCTTCTTCAGATTTTGGAAGGCTTCTAATGCCCCCTCGTGCCACACAAAATTATTCTTTTTGAGCAATTCTGTCAAGGGTTTACTAATGACCCCAAACTTCCTGATGAATTTTCGATAGTAGCCAGCTAGACCAAGAAACCCCCTTAACTCCTTGATAGTCTTTGGGACTGGCCACTCCTGTACAGCTTGTATTTTCTCAGGGTCTGTGGCTACTCCTTCAGCAGAGACTATATGCCCCAAGTATTCCACCCTTGGTTCAGCAAAATTGCATTTCGATCTCCTTGCATACAGCTGGTTGGTCTTCAGGATCTCCAAAATTTGCTTCAAATGGCTGAGGTGTGCTTCTAAAGAGGAACTGTAAATGAGAATGTCGTCAAAGAAGACCAAGGCAAATTTCCTCAGGAATGGCTCCAGAATATCATTCATCAAAGCTTGGAAGGTTGCAGGCGCATTCGTAAGGCCAAAAGGCATGACCCTAAACTCATAATGCCCTTGGTGAGTGCGAAAAGCTGTTTTCCCTACATCTTCCTCATGCATTCGCACCTGGTGATAGCCTGCCCCGAGGTCGAGTTTTGAGAAGAAACTGGATCCTTGCAACTCATCCAGTAGGTCATCTATCAAGGGAATAGGGAATTTATTTTTTACAGTGACTTCATTCAGCCGCCTGAAGTCTACACAGAAACGCCAGGAGTTATCCTTCTTCTTGACCAAGAGTACTGGCGAAGCAAAGGGGCTCATACTTGGTTGTATGATGTTATTACTTAACATGTCTTTCACCATCTTCTCTATCTCCCCTTTTTGAAAGAAGGAAGTTTTATACGGCCTGCAATTTACAGGTGGAGCTCCTGTGTGCATAAGGATTCTGTGATCATGCCTCCTCTTTGGTGGTAATGCAGTAGGCTCTTGAAAAACCTCTGCATAGTCTGCTAGTAGTTGCTCTACTGCTGGGTTAGGCAAGTCTGACCTGGTTGTTGTAATGGCTTCTACCAGAAAAAATTGTCCAACAAAACCTATGATGGAATTTTTCAAATTCTTCTGGACCTTCTCTAGTGTCATTGCTTGGAGGCTGGCAGTTTCGATGATGCCTCTGAGCTCTAGCTTCCTTCCTTCCTTCTTAAATGTCAGTTTCATTTTGATGAAATCGAATAGGATTGGTGAAAATTTTCTTAACCAATCCACTCCTAACACCATGTCGCACCTCCCTAGCTTCAGAATTCTTAAATCTGCTATGAATTCGTAATTCTGCATAAACCATGTGAAGCCGGCTGTATAGGAGTCACATAGTATGATACTGCCATTAGCAACAGTTACTGCTAACACTGGAGAGTTCTCAACAGGAAGTTGTAGTTCCCCCGCTATGCTGGAATCAAGGAAGCTGTGGGTGCTGCCACTGTCAATGAGAATGATCAGATCTCTGCTTTGATAGCTGCCTCTAATTCGTATGGTATTGTGAGCGTAATTATCTGCTAATGCATTCAAGGATAAGCCATATTCTTCAATCTTGCTATCAGGTGCTACATCTGTACTGTTGTTCCCTGACGTGGCATCCATAAATTCCTCCTCTTCCTGGCCTTCCATCATGTGCAGTCCTTTGGCAATGCACTTGTGTCCTGGCATGAATTTGTCTCCACACTTAAAACATTGCCCCAACCTGCGCCTCTGCTCATACATGGTTTCTGATACCTTCGGTGTCTGCAAATTGTTGTTCACATAGTTGGCTTGAGGAGTACTAAATGATCTTCCCATCCCTGGCTTGGTAGAGAATCTGTTCTTCCTTGCCAATATGTTGTTTGATTCCTCCTGCCACTTTGCTTGATCAAAGGCTGCCATCAACGTGCCTGGCTTCAGTATCTTTAACATGGGTTTAACGTCCTCTTTTAATCCGCTAATAAAGCTGGAAATGTAGTAGGACTCGGGCAGTATGGGATTGAGTGAATGCATTAGTGATTTGAGATCTTCAAACCTCTCCACATACTCCTCCATACCATTCTCTTGTTTTAGTTTGTTGAATTCTTCCAATATATCTTCTCTACTACCAAACCGGCTGCATATAGCCTTTGAGAACTCCTCCCATTCTAGATTAACATCCAGTCCACATATGTACCCTTCGAACCATATTTCTGCTTTTCCTTCCAAATACAGGGAAGCTATTTCCACCCACTGCTGCCATGGAGTTGCATTGAGTTTGAAGAACTTGTTGCATCGTCTCAGCCATCCTCTAGGATCGTCTCCTCGAAAAATGGTTAGATCCATCTTAGGCAATCCTGTATTGAACATAGCTCTATGTTGTTCCTGCCCGTAACCAGCATCTCCTCTCATAGGACCCTTTCCTTTAGAAGATAGTCCTTCACTGTTGCCCCTGGCTGGAGTTGGTAGTATGCCTTTAGAAGTACTCCCCATATCCTTTTCCATCACGTGGTGAGCAAGAAACGCCTGGAACTAATTGGATAGTGTTTCCAGTTGAGCACTAATCTGCTCATTCTTCTTACCTTGTCCCTCCAGTTGAGCACTAATTTGCTCATTCTTCTTACCTTGTTCCTCCCGCTGCTCTTGGATTTCTTGTTGCATGATCTGCATTCGTTCATCCAATTTCTTGCAATGTTCTTCCACATTTTTAACCATGGTGTTAGATCTTAAGGCTCTGATACCAATTGTTAAGGTTACTTAACAAGAAAGGAGAATTGAAGGAGAAAAGAAGACGAAATGAGGAAGAATAGAAGTGAAGAACAGAAAGTTGTTCTGAGAATGCGAGAGAGAAGAATAGGAACGAATGTTCTGTATATTTTTCTATATATCAACTGGTAATCCTTACATGTATTTATAGTAACAGAATGAACTACTAACGGATTAGTCTAACTGAATTAACAACCTGCTAACTAATTCTCCAACTAACTAACTAACTTAACAACCAAAGGTTGCGTGCTGCAGACGTTAACCATTCTGCAATGCTTGACTTCATCTTCTGTAGGCTGCTTTCTTCCTTAGAGCTTAGGTACGTAACAAGGAGGTGACTTGGAGCTAGTCGATGGTGGCGTTTCATCCTTTGGTGGTGGCATGGAGGATGGTGGTGGTGGCGTTTCATCCTTTGGTGGTGGCATGGAGGCTGGCGGTGGTGGCATGGAGGTTGATGGGGGCGGCGTTTCATCCTTTGGTGGTAGCATGGAGGCTGGAGGCGGCGGCGTTTCATCCTTTGGTGGTGGCATGGAGGTTGGTGGTGGCAATGTTGGGGGTTCTACTGTAACTGGAGGTGTTTTTGGTGGATTTGGTGGTGTTAACATAGAGATGCTAGGAGGAACTAATGATAAAGTGGGCGGTCCGAATGTCTCAACTGGGGATGGCAGCGTTGGTACTGGTGTTGTTGGTGTGGAAGTCAAGTTAGGTGGCATAGGAGGCAATTTAGGCCTAGGCAACGGAGGAACATTCTTAGCACTGTGAAGAAGTTGCCGAGTTGCTAAGGCAACATTAGTGGATGAAAGTGGAATCGATATGAAGAAAGCTATGATCAATAGGTGATGAACACAAGCCATGACGGAGCAGAGAACTATTTGATTTTGACAATTTGCTTTTGTATATATAGGGGAGGAGTGGGGGTGTAAGCTTACTATATACATGAACTAAACATAGAAAAGGAAGTGAAGTCAAGCCCAAAATTGGAGTTAACTAGGGTTCTTAATGAGCAGGGGACTTGACTAACTGGATTCATTGAGTAATTTTCTTTCAGATGTGGTTAGATTTCATGAGCTGGTGCAGGTCCACAATTATTGTAATCAATAGTGTCGAATTGTTGTTGTTGTGGACAAGAATTAAGGCCTGTTTATGGCAGGAAAAAAAAAAAAAAAAAACCCTTCAAACTTGCAAGTTGAGAAAAGAATTTGTGCTAAACAATTTTTCTTAGAATCTATCTGTTTTGGATATATGATTGTGTATCAAGTCCATAAAAGCAGAGGCACAGCTGCTTTTGGCTGCAGATCATTACAGTGTTTTGCATGCTGTTCTTGGGCTACTGCAGCTATCATTAAAACATCAAACATCATTTATTTCTTTTCATAATTCATCTGTAACGATCATTTTCCAAAACATTCTTGATTTTTCATGTTTAGAAATTCCATTTTCAAAACGCTTTCGCTAATTAATTAGCTTGAAAAGTCCTGCTGCAGAAATGCCTTGGAAATGATCTGCTGCTTTTGTGAGTTACTTTGTTATCTAAGATTGAGATCAAAACTAAAATTCTGCACGCAAGTTTCTTACAGCTTCTTGATGTTCATAGCTGAATCTGAGATACAACTACTACTAATGCCAACTCATTAATATGCTATAAATATTGGGTTACCTACAATAGTGTGCAACATTCAATGCCGCCAGGACAGGTGATCTTGAACAACCTGAAACCCTTGTACTGCATTGCGGGAAAGGGCTCTTGGAGACCATGGCTACTCTCCTCTAACACGAAAAATCCAACATTCGGTTGATTGACGGAGAGGATTTTTTTTATTTAAATCTTATCTTAGAAGTAGAATGACCTACTCAGTTTGCACCACTGAGGAAAATGCCCAGAAGGGATAGCAACCTGTGTTCATTGCTGATGAATATCTCCAGAATTAGCAACTGATTATTTCATTGTTCAATATATAAATTTTGAAACTTATGGCCACTAAGCAATCTCTTAAAGAAGTCGTACTGTAGGAATCTGCGGCGGCGTCGAGATAAATGCAGGATTATCCGATGATAACTGAGTCAATAACTTTTGTGCTAGCAAGTTCAGCTAGTAACTAGTCCCGTGCCCTGCTGTGGCTTGGACAAATTTTTTTTTGTGAACATAAATAAGAAAATACAAGCAATGGTAATGTTTTTCACACCATCAGCCAATGAGTAACGAAATTGTTTGATAGATTCAGATATGCGACAAAAGTCAGATACAACAATAAAACTACACAACTGATCTTTTCTTTCTTCTACTCAACTCTTTTACATTTGTGTAGTAAGCTTCTGTTTGGGACTATTACATTCTGTTTTGGGGATTAGTTAATGTGTTTTCTATCTGTTATGTTGGAGAGTGCTCAGTTTGTTCCATGTAAACCAGATCATTATTTGATTGTAAGAAAACCAATGAAGTCCTTAATGATTTCTCCTTATACTAAGTCCTTTCTGATTCTCCAACCTGGTTTATATTAGCTATGATAGCCCTTCTTTAGCATAATGACTTTTCGAATCACTGTTTCAGGAATCGCGAAGTAGTGCATCAATGGAAGCTTATCAAGGTAAGGTTTAGATGTGGCTGAATTGTCAGACAAAGTATTCTGATGCTGATTTCTTTTCCATATCTGTCAGAAATTTTAAGAGTAGGAAATCTTTTCTACAGCTGATTATGTTCGATGATGCTGGTTGAGGCCTTAATGTGGTTTTATCTTGCTTAATTAGCAGGGGATGCTGCCAGAATAAAAAAATTGGTATGACAAAGGTTTTGCAGATATCCTTATCTGGTAAAACTAGTTTTCCTGTAATGCTGAAACCAATGAAACTCAGGTTACTTTGTTCTGATGGAGGCAAAAGCAAAATCTGTTTCGTAACCGTGCTTGTGCAACTATGCTTCACAGATTACTTTTCTGATGCTTTGTCTAATGATGGTGTTTCGGCGTATTTCACAATTATGCACTGAACTCTGTTGCCAAAAAGGCTAAAAGATTTGTGTTTAGATAGAAAAGTTCATCTTGCTTAAGGATTGCAAAACAGGTATAAAGGAGGGTCAGGAATGTTTTCTGCAGAACTCATTTTTGTAGGACTTTTTCTCTGAAGAAATAAAGGTTCTGTTGCTAGAAATGATGGAGATGAAGGTGATGAAATTGAATTCTTGAAGATGTAGTTCTGTTTATAAACTGGAAATTTTTGTTTCACCATAAGTGAGAACATATACGTGAGCACAAACGTGCATGCATACATAAAGCTTCCATAACAGGCTCAATCGCGAAAAATTCCTGACGTGAAATGGCATTTTCTTCAGAATTTGCTTGAGGTAAGTACATAAATGAACATGGAATGTATATGCAAACAACCTTTTATTCAGTAATAATGAATTAAAATACACACATAAGTCTATGGAACTCCAATTCCTAGAAAGTAGAAAATAATAAAGCACACAAGAGGAATAAAAGAAAAACACGACTAAGCTCACATATGCGAGGGCAACTATAACTGCATACAACTATAAGCTTCCATTACTTCCCAAGTCAGAGAAGACAGACAGAATTCCTTCAAAAACAAACATGAAATACTTCTGCACGTCTTGCATCACAAGAAAGGAACTGCAAAAGGGTAAACTATTATAAGAGAAGGATAGATTGAGAAAATCAAGGGCTAGTAGTTGCAGGGGGAGGGGAAAGGAATGGAATAGAGGGCATAGTTGGAATTGTGGGGATTGAGGGCATGCTTGGAAGAGGAGGGAAAGTGACCATTGGGACTGTAGGAATGGTAGGGATGCTAGGAAGTGGAGGTAGTGTTGGCTTTGGTAGTGATGGCTGCGTTGTAGGTAAGGTGGGCAATGAGGGCTGTGGCAGGTTAGGTATGGAAGGCAATGGTGGCAGTGTTGGTAACTGGAGGAGATGACGGGCAGCCAGGCTGACGGTCATGCTTGAAAATGCCAGAGCAATGAAGAAAGCTACGATAAAGCTTTTGCGAGAGGCCATCACTGATACTCGAGATACAATCAATACTTGTGATCACCAGAAATATACGAGTAGAAAATGAACAAATAAGTTGTTCTGTTAGGCTTTTATGGGAAAATTAAGGCTGGTTATGAGTATTTATAGTAGGACATGGGATCAGTATGGTGATTTGGGCACTACTAGTTGGTTGGAAAAATCTGAAAGACAATTTTGAGATTGCTTGTTAGCTCACCTACTTCTATATCATATTAGTTGACTATTGCTTCTTTGGGATCACCTGTTTGGTTATCTAATTAGAGTTCTTGGACCAAACAACAAATGTTGTAAGTGTCATTCTTTCGTTGATCCTTAGTCAAGTTCTAGGCTCATAAACTAGCAGACTTCTCTGCTCTAAATTCACAACTATACAAGTCAAGTTGTTAGTTTTCAGCAAGCAACCATGACTTGGAACCCTTGTGTTTTCTTGTTGGCAGTTCATCTTCTCATCTGCAATTATTCGAAAAGATGTCATGGGCTCCTTACAGGTGTTGATGATGGTTAGAAGATTGGAATATGATTTGGCAAGATGGGATATTTGATGAGTTGATAATTCATAATTAATTCCTCCACACTACAAAAGGAAAGTCTAGTAATGTTTTGTTACAGCATAAGTGATGACAGAACAATCTACATCTTGAAAAACATAAAATTACCATCTTGTACCTGTTTTTGCAGCAAACATTATTTAATGCTGGTCAAGTGCAGGGCACTAGCCAAGTTTGCAATATAAAAGATATCATCTCTGTAACTACAACTTAAAGGTGCAACTAAGAAGATAATCAACACAACATCTTCTGGATGTTAATAAGAGGTTGTTTGTGTTTCAGGCAATGGTGATTAACATAGTAACAGATCATACAGCAATTCATCAAGCGTCGTTAAGAGGTTGTTCATAGATCAATTGTAATTTACATTAACCTGAGTCAAATATAGTCTTAATGTACTTACCATAAACTGCAAGCCATTTCAAGCAATGTTGCACATGGTGGAGATTTTCTTTAAAAGACGCGACTGCGAAAAAGACACGACTGCGGACATCAAATTTAAATTTTGAATCAACTTACCAAATAAACTACAATCAATTAATGATACAAAATCATTCTCTTTCGCGGGAACTTCTCGGTATATTACCGTTATTCGTCAGAACTCATAGAATCCATACAAAACCAGTTGATCAGCAAGTAAATTGCGGTGGAGGAACATAGTTTAGTAGCAATGGTTTGTAATGCATAGAGTTAGATGAATGCTTTATGCATCAAGAACCTCTAGTCACAGGACATTTTTTCTCCAAAACCAAAATGAAAAGAGAAAACAAGTCATTAATATCTTAACATGAAACCTTTGAAAATCCTGAATTGAATCATTTCCTTGCATATAAAATGCGGGAACTTCTCGGTATATTACCGTTATTCGTCAGAACTCAAAGAATCCATACAAAACCAGTTGATCAGCAAGTAAATTGCAGTGGAGGAACATAGTTTAGTAGCAATGGTTTGTAATGCATAGAGTTAGATGAATGCTTTATGCATCAAGAACCTCTAGTCACAGGACATTTTTTCTCCAAAAACAAAATGAAAAGAGAAAACAAGTCATTAATATCTTAACATGAAACCTTTGAAAATCCTGAATTGAATCATTTCCTTGCATATAAAATATTAATATGCTCGACATGATGTATGTATTGGTGTGGAGATCACGACAATCCTTCACAAATAAAAATGGTATTTATTATCATTTCATTTGAATATCTTGATCCACAATACTCAACTCCAACCTGAAAGTATTGACAGATTCAAAACATAAATGAACTGTGTTATGGTTAAGACAATCTATTTCAAAGGAATTATTAACGCACTAGAAGAAACCAGTCCCATATCCAAGATTGTATCCAAAAGGAGGCATTGCTGAGCTTGCATTGAAAGGAGTCCCACTCATGTTGGTGTTGAAAGGGGTCCCACTCATGTTGGTGTTGAAAGGAGGCACAGCCATGTTTGGGATGAATCCAGTATTCCTGGTATCGAAAAGATGATTCCCACTAGGGTTTGCTGCGATAAAAGGCTGAGGAGCTGAACTTTGAAGCAGAATCTGTTTGGCGTGCCTGGTCACATCCTGCTTGAGATCCAGTAAGGACGCCTTCAATTGTT
The DNA here is from genome assembly GCF_005239225.2 of Populus alba. NCBI lineage: Eukaryota > Viridiplantae > Streptophyta > Magnoliopsida > Malpighiales > Salicaceae > Populus > Populus alba. Next base: position 6,465,926 of record NC_133300.1, on the reverse strand, counting down.
CAAGCTGTTCCAAGCTAAGTTCCTGAATAGGGTTCTCCCACCAGTTCCGACTCTGACTAGCTTTCCGCATTCTGTCTAGGTCTTCCCCTCTTTTCTTCTCCACTTCCAATTGGTTGGCCGCCTGGTGAATCATTTATTAGTAAGAAAATATTTTGGTTTTCTGATGGAAGCAAATTGATGCACCTGAGAAATTTCTTTAAAAAATGGTTCTCACAATATCTTCTGCAGATAATTCTTACAAAAGGACAAGAGGAAAAACTAAATATACTTTGAAAGTTCTTGCCAATTAGTACCTGAGTTAGCTGCATGTTGAGTTCGTGGACCCTAGCATTGCGATGAGCCTCAATAAGATGAAAAGCACCTGAATTTTGGGGAATATTTCCTGAGACATACCGTTCCATGACCTTTTCAACAGAAGGGTGGCCAAAAGAGAAAACCTTCTTGCCAGGCGAGAACACAATCATGCTGACTTCAGCACCACAAAGAGTACAGAGTTCACTAGCCTTCTTGAAAAGGCCAGACCTACGCTTGGAGAAGGTTACCATTAAATTGCTCTCATTTGGTATTTTAACCATCTCCAACTTTTGGCGACCCTTACTCTTTCTAACCATGGTGAATCAACAAAAGAATTGAAACCACCTCACTAAGAAAGAAGAGACCAACAACTCTCTTGAGAACAGTATGGATGGAGGGGAAATGGTTCACAATTTATACAGGTTTCAGGACTTGAAGTTGAGACTAAAAGCGGTCAAGATACACTGCATTCTTTGTCGTAATCATTCAGTGCTTTTCTTGAACTTAATAGCTTTCTAATTTTGGAGGGTTCAGAATCACCGAGGACTGACATATATGGTATGCATATTCAGCGTCATAATCTGCAGGGCCACTCTAGATTGTTATACCATTCTCCAATTCACCCCCTGTGAGATTTCCACAGCCTGCCTCTTTTATCATCCAGTGATGAGTAGGTGAAATGGCTAGCCACTAGCCAGCAACTGAAAGATCTCGGATGACTAAATCCCTTAGTTAGACTTACTGATATACAAGTTGTGAAATGTAACAAAAATGGTCCAATATGAGATACATATTACACCCTTTATGATTTTGTATTCTAAACTTGCTGCTATTGACTTTGTTTCTTCTTACATGAGTATAGCAGAACCCGGAAGTCTGATATAACTTCAAAGCAACATGTGAAATTGCTATATATCATGAACATCATTCTGTTCAAGCTTGCTGTTTTAATACATTTTCTTTTGTTGTTTCATATAGAATTGGAAAACTTCTTAGATATGCCAAGATGAAAATAAGGAGCCTGCTGGGCAATTTTAAATGGATTGAAGGGGATTTTTCTTTAAAGACTATAATGAAATCATTTTAGATGTACTGCTTGCATCATACATATTATTGATGGTTTAGAATAATCTTGCTTTCCTATTCAACAAACCATCCTTATCCATCTGTTGTGTCATAAGGTTTTAGATTTCATGGATTGGGAATCCACAAAAAGAAATCTGTTATATGTTTGACTGATGTTTGCTGTACTGAAGGTAAGGTATGTTCTTTACCATAACTATGGAAATGCAGATTCATTGCATCGCATGATTAAGCACACACATATGGCTTTTGGGGGCAAACTAAAATTGAAGAAACATAATACAATGATCATATATCTCGAAGCGCAATCATAAATACAAAACTCCATCAAAATACAGTATAAAGAAACACAAACAGAACTGAAACAAACCCAGTAACACTCTAAAGACACAACGAAGGAAGAACTCTGGCATCCGATAGCAGGAAACTGCAAGAGTGTATATATGCTCCTATACCATACCAAAGCCACACTAATGGTACATACAAGTTCTCACTGCCATGAACAGAATGAAGAAATTCAAGGCTTTGTGGTAGCAGGTGGTGGTGAGAGGAATGGAATAGAAGGAATTGCAGTTGGGATTGGAATTGTGGGGATTGAGGGCATGCTTGAAAGTGGAGGCAAGGTGAACTTGGGGACAGAAGGCAATGTTGGCATGCTAGGAAGCGGAGGCAGGGTGGCTTTGGGGATTTTTGGCATGCTAGGAAGCGGAGGCAAAGTGGGCTTAGGCATTGAAGGTTGCGAAGTTGGCAAACTCGGCAACGTTGGCTGTGGAAGTGCAGGAATTGAAGGCAATGGTGGCAATGTTGGTTTAGGCAAATTAGGCGATTGCAGAAGATGACGAGCTGCTTGGCCACCCGACAACGACAAAAGAATGAAAAGGGCTAAGATAAAACAGTTGAAGCTTGCCATCTTGCCAAAATTTCAAGGCCTACAAGATTATGAACTAGAAACCAATTGCAAACAAAGAATTGTATGAGATTCTGTGATACATACCACCCCTATTCTTGAAGTTTTTATACTCAGAGATGAAAAGGGGAGATCCCTCTTGAACGGTTTGGTGTAGATGAGAAAACAGGACACTGATTTTGGTTTAGTTTTTGTTAGTTCATCTTCTTATCTACTTACATTGTAAAAGAGTAACACATGTCGATTGTTGCTCACTGTCTATATTTTTATTTGCTGGCCAAAAAAAAAAATTGGAATTCTTCTTATCAATCCTCCATCTTTTGCTAATTGGTTGTTTACCAGTAATCAAGTTTAATATTAGTATAATTGTGTTGTTAAGAGAATGTTGGCAAGTATTTAGAGATATAGGAACATTTATTTTTGCATTACAATATGATTTTTACAGAGTTTTTTAAATTGTTTATCGTTTAAAAAAAACATTAAATTAATGAATTTTTTTTTTATGTTTTTGAATAATTTTGATATAAAAATCAAAATAAAATATAAATAAATATTATTTTAATATAATTTTAGTTGAAAATCACTTGCACCATTATAAATAAATTGTCCTTGAAAGTGTGGAAAAAAAAAAAACAGAGAGCATTTTAGCCAAAAGAGTCTTGGTGCAAAAATATCAATTAATGATAAATAATACATGAAGAAAAACAAGAAAAAAAAGTAGAAATGATAAAAATAAAATAAAATTATGCATTAGAAATTTTTCTATTTTTAGGAAATAATTAAAGTATTATAAGGGCACATCAACAACTCAAATATTTCATTAAACTCCAAAAAAAAAAATACTTACTAAAAAGGAGAAAATTATATATATATAAAAAGAGTGTCTTGCAGTATGGAAAGGAAAAGCAAGAGGATGATTTTCACATGAAATCATCAACAACCACCTTATGTTTTGTGTGTTATGAAGAATTTCAGATGCTCATAGATTATAGATATTATAGAAAATACTAGACTATCATACTACACTTTGTTGTAGGTTGAATAAAAATATTATAACATTAAAAAAAGTATAGTCATTACCATTATATTATGTAGCTTCAAGAAATTTTTTCTTACAAGCTAAAAAATTTATATATTTATTTAATAAAAATATAAGGGATTAAAAGCATCATAAAATATTAAAAATAGTTATTGATGATAGATGTAAATTATGATATTTGATTTCATGTTGTGATGATTCTTTTAATTTTTTTTAATTAATTACATGGTGATTATTCTTTTTATAAGAAGAGTAGTAACTAAAGTTTTATTAAAATAAAATTATATATATATATATTCTGCTTTCAATAAAAATAATAAAAACATTAGAATAAAAAAAAATGGATGGTTTAAAATAGGGGTAAGAAAGACATCTCTTCAATCAAAACTCTTTTTATCTTAACAACACGCTTCCTTTTTCGTCTGACCTTTCTTTGCAAGATTTCTTCTTCTTCTTCTTCTTCTTTAATATAAAACTAACTAATTTTGATGCGGATATATTAAAAATATAAGAACAATAAACTTTTAGTGTGTTGTTGGGTGTAACTTTTTGATAATATCACCAAATCCAAGCTTGCCCATTGAGTTAACATGGAGACTCTCGACCTTGACCCGAGCCCTTGAATGACTTGGGTTTCAAATTAAATTAAGTGAGAACTAACCTAATGTGCCTCAGTTAAAACTCTGTTTGATTTCAAAAAAAATAAAAATAAAAATAACTTCATTCTATCCTTTTTTTATATATATATTGAGATAAAGATGTTTTTATTGACATTAATCAACTCAAGTTAACCCACTAAATTCGCAGACTAAGTGATGGTTAAAAATTGGTTTAATAACTTATTTTTTGTATTTTCTTATCTACCCATATGACAATAAAACTTGACATGCATATAAAAGCCACAACATAAAGTTTTTTTAAAAGGAAAATAATGATTAAGAGCTACAAAAAAGTGCCCGCTAATGTTATAAAAAATAATGCTATAACCTTTCTTGAAAATAAACAAAAAATTAAATGGTATTTAATCAAACAACACAATAAAATTGAGTGAACAAATAAAATATTTTCTAAAAGGAAAAAAAATCATCAAGGGTGGTATAAAAAGAGTATTTTCTAATACAATAAAAAAAGTTATGATATCATAAAAAAATTAAAAAACTCAGTGGCATTTAATAAAAACATTTCTATATTATTTTTTTTAACAAATCTATTTGATAGATTAAAATGTAAAATATAGAAAAAAAAACTAAAATAAAAAACAAAACAAAATAGGTCAAGCGCATAGGCCTGCACACTTGGTGTATAAAAAAACATTTTGACTCCTGCACCAAACCTTTTTTTATTATATATGTTAGAGGCAAACGATTCGTCATTCACTTTATATTTTTTAAAAAATAAACAATATAGACGACTTGTCATGTATTAGCCTAGAATGAGGCGATTGAAGGATTATTAAAAAAAAAAAGGTGATTAAAAAACAACACAGACGACTTGTCACGGATGACAAGTACGTGATTCTCATCATGAGAAATTCTTAAAAATAAAAAATACTATTTTCATTTCAGCGTAGTCTCTTTTATATTTCTACACATATTTAAAGACATTCCTTAAAAATATAGTCAATCTTAAATTTCACTACACTTTCGTTTAACACTTTATTAACTCATGTCAACAAAAAAGGTGATCAAAAGATTTGAGGAATTTTTGCTGCATCCAAAAATTCTAATGGGTTATGTTATCTTAGAAGAGATGTATCATATTTAAAATTGTCTTTGTATAAAGGGAGGGTTTTCTCTAGAAAAATAGTGTTATTGTGTGCTACAATCTCATAATTCTCCTAAATCGTTATTTTTCTCATATTTACTTTTAGTTCTAATTATTTTTAATATTTACTTTTAGTTGCTAAGTTTAAAATAGAAAAAGAAAGAATATCTTGGTTGCATTTGTTTTCATAATTATTTCCATTTAATTTCCTAACAACCTTGGAGATAAAACACGGATTACTTTCCTTATTTTTTCTAAAAATATTGATTTGTTTCCTTGATTGTGACTATGGACATCATAAATTCATTATATAGCAAAGATGAAAAATTTTATAGAAAAAAATCTATTTGTTGGCAACAACAAATAAAAATTTAGCTTGCTGAAATAGGTTTTTTTTTTTTTGTGATTTTATATGATAATAAAATAAAAGTGCTAAAAAACCGACTAATGGAGTTGTTTTTTCAAGTGATGCATTTTTTCTTTGGTAGTAAAGATAACTTTACTAATAAAGATATTCCATGTCATGTTAAAAATTTAATGCTTTGTATCATGATGTATCTTTTGTAACACTAAAATTATTTTAGAAGTATGGAAAGCAGTTGAATATAAATATGATACAAAAAAAAAAAAAAAGATCTTAAAAGATATTGGGTTGAAAAGTGGCTTGATTTTCAAATGTTTTATGAGAAAAGTGTTCTCATCAAATCCATGAGTTTTAAAATATTATTTAGGACATGAAAATTAAGGGAATAAAACTTATTCAAATAATTTTTATTTTATCATATTAAAAAATAACTACATTCTTAGACTGATTTTGTTAGAGAATTAAAACAAAAAACAAAAAAACTGTTTTTTTTTTTAATGAATAGCTTGTTACTTTAAGGATGGATGAAAAACATTGTACCTCATGACAATAAAAATATAATTTTCAAGCTAAGGCATAAGTTGTTGAGAATTCTTTCAAATTTAGGCAACTTTTAAGATAAAAAAAAAAAGATAAAAAAAAAAAGTTCAATAATAGCAATAATAATATTAACAGCCTAAAAGTAATAATACAAGTAAGAAAAAAGGGTGTGCAATATTGGGTTTGTGGCTAATACAATCATGTTGGTAATAATTTCAACAATCAACTTGGTAAAGTAATTAAAGTAATACCTCACGAGACTTTTGAACCACAAGCCCATGAAGTAATTGTGAGGGCTAGCTCTTCTTTCCCAACTTACATGTATTTTATTTCTAGCCCTGAGTTAAATATGATTTTTAACTCAAATTATTAGTGGTTAGAGCATGAGATTAATGTTTTATGTTTATGCTGATAAAAAAATATTTTTATTTTATTATTAGGCATCAAGCACACAAACTATGAGTATGAGAAATAAGAGTGTAGCTCAAGTCTTAAGAGAAGGCCAAGTTTAAATACAGTTGTCAAAAAAAAAAAAAAAAAATTCTTGCTTTGGATGAAGTTTTTTATGTTCCTAATTTTAGAAAAAAGTTAGTTAATACATCTTTGTTGGATCAAAATGGTTTTACTCTTGTTCTAGGATCTAATAAAATAGTTATTAGTAGATTTGAATCTTGAAATGAAAAATATTATTTGCTAAATGATTTTTATAAATAATCAAGTATAATGCATTCTTCTAAAATTGCTTTACATTTTTCATCTTCACCTATTGTAGATATTGAATGTTTTGATTCATAGCATGGTAGGCTTGTGCATGTTTACTTTAACACGGTTAAAAGAATGATGCATTTAAATTTAATTTTTAAGTCACATATTAATAAAAAAAATAAAAACACAAAATTTATGTACAAGCTAAAGAATCTAGAAAAGCTTTTAATCTAATAGTAAAAAAAAACAAATCTATTGGTGTTAAAAAACAAAAAATTTTATGATAGTAATAATGTCTTGATTGATGGTGGTAAGAAACTCTTTATAAATTTTATTAATGATTTTTTTAAGGTTTTGTTATATTTATTTGACTAACTCTAAAAGTGAGTTGTTTAAAACTTTTAAAGTTAGAGTAGAAAATCAATTAGAAAGAAAAATAAAAATTTTACAAGGAGTGGTGAGTGTATTTCTAATAAAATGAACAAAGTTTTTACAATTGCATGGTATTATTAAACATCAAGTAACACCTCCTTCTTCACCACAATCTAATGAGATAGCAAAAAGAAAAAAAACATAGAACTTTAATGGATATGATTAATGCAATGTTAATTAGTTTTGGTTTAACAATTTATAGCGTGAAACTTTGCATTTTGCTTGTCATTTATTAATAGAATTTCTTATAAAAGTTTTTGGATAAATCGTCATATGAATTTTAAAATAATAAAAAACATTCTTTAAAATACTTTAAAAATGTTGAGGTGTTTAGATAAAATAAATATTTCAATCACTAAAAGAAGGAAAATAAGTCCTAAAATTATAGATTGTACATATGTTGGATATTCTTTAAATAATACTACTTATAGATTTTTAGTTTTAAATTCCAAAATTTCTGAAATTGCAAATAATATAATTATTGAGTTATGTATATAATTTTCTTTGAAAATATTTTTTCAATGAAAAATAATTTGTCTGAACCTGTTAATGAAAGTTCTTCTTCTAAAATAGACATTGTTGATAATCTTCTGATAAAATTAAAAAGATTAAAATAAATAGAAGAGCAAAAGTTTTTTTTTAATTGATATACCATTTGTATCTAAACCAATATCACTTATATCAATGCATTGTGATAGCCAAGCCACTAAAGCTTAGGCTAAAAGTAAAAATTTTAACGAAAAAAAGAAGAGATATGATTGTTAGACATAAATCAATTAGATATTTAATATCTCGTTGTGTTATTTCTTTGGATTTTGTTAGGTCTAAAAACAACATTACATATTAGCTCATTAAATGTTTGGTGCACCAATGAGTTATTCAAGCATCAATGTAAATACAATCGAAGTCTTTAAATGAATCATCAATAGTGGAAACCTGTCTTCAAATATATGGTAATTCCATGAATGAAGTTCAATAAGTAAAAACAAGACCTTCGGATAATTAAGAATAACATAAACATTACATATATATTTTGAAGGCGATTTCGGGTACAAAGTTATATAATAATGAGCTTTTTATTGAAATGACTAATTTGAATGAGTCTAAAGGCAAAAACTTTTACAGATGTTGATCACAAAACATTTTTAGAGGATTCACCTAAGTGAGTATGGTGGTAAGGTTATCATTAAAAGAGCTTGGGCTATTCTTTAAAGACACTCATGAAATAAATACATGCTTATAATAATAAAAAAAAAGCACAACACTAATAAAACCTTAAAATCATCCATATATTGTGTAATAAATTTAAAAATATGGTTTAAAGAACCTAGTTCGAAACATCTAATTACTATAATTTTTCAAATTAAAACCTTTTGATACTAAATATAGATTGAAACTCTAAAGATACCAAACACCGATCACATAATATTAATTGCTCACTTTTATCTTATTTATTGTTTTGAGTAATTTTAAATCATGTTGGGGGCGGGAGAGATGTTATAATTTTGATTTTAAATTATAATTAATGATAATAGTTTAATAGTTAATACATTCTATTAACTTCCCCGTTTAAATTTTGATTGCGTTGTACAAAATTTAAATGGTTAATATTAACATAATTAATAATTAATTATTTTAATGGGATAATGCATATTATTAAATTAATTTACCATATTTAATTGTCTTAAATAATTTGATAATTTATACCTTTATTGAGTGTTTATATATATATGTGTGTGTGTGTGTGTGTGTGTTTGTATATGTATGTGTGTGTGTTTTAAGGATGAAAAGTACATAATTCTCACCATAAAAAAATATTTAAAATAAAAATATTTATCTATTTTACTTGCTATCTTTTATATCTTTACAAATATTTAAAAACCTTCCTTTATATATATATATATATTATAATTTATATACTCAAGTAATTAAAGGTTTGAGGAATTTTTGTTGTATAAAAAACCTCTAATAAATTGTTGTATGAATGAAGTGTATTATATTTTAAAATTGTTCTTGTGTAGAAAAAGTGTTTTTTTAATAAAGATAACGCTATTATATGCTATAATATGAGACTTTTTAAAGATCTTTACTTTTATTTCTAATTATTATTATTATTATTATTTGATGAGCTTAGAATAATAATAAAAAAATATCTTAACTGTATTTGTTTGCTAATTCTTTCAATTTATTTTTCTAATATTTTTTACAAACTAATCGGTTAATTATCATAGGCCCGTCATTCAAAAGTATAACTAGTGTTATTTTCAGAGCCATGAGAGATTTTTTTTATTATTATTAATATGGATGTTCAAGTTAATTTGTGTATATCTTAACTAATTTTATGAATTTTAAAATTAATAATTATATAAATTTTTAATTACTTTAAAATTTATAATATTTAAATTATACTGGAAACTTGATCATTGAAACTATATTTTTAAGTTTCATGGGAAAAGATTCCTGTTCGATTATAGTACAGCTCCTGCCACTTTAAATAAATGGGCTCTCCTATCCAGTTGAAATCTTGAATTGGGCCTGCCTCTACCGACAAAGGTGCATGAATATTCAATTGTGCCTTGCCTACATTTATTTTTTCCTGGACCTGGTAATAGAATTCATCCCCTTACTTTTCTTGATTGTTTTCTAGAATTCTATATTTTTTTAAATTAGATTATTTTTTTTTATTTTGTGTTTTTAATTTTTTTTAAAATAAACTTTTATATTTTTTTTCTTTGCTTCAATTTATTTTGTGTTTTCTTTTGATTTGCTAATGTTAAACAAAAAAAACTATTATTTTAATATATTTTTAAATAAAAAATATTTAAAAAGAAATTTCTATCAGACTGGTTCTAACTTCGATCACAATATTTTATTTTTTTTAATTATTGTTAATGAAAGGAAGCCGGAAAAACAGAGAAGAATGAACTAATTAAATGTGAAAGTTCATATATATATAAATAAGATAAAACAAGACAAATGAATACAAGAAGCAATTAACAGTGTTCAAATGAAGGTATACAGACAACACAATTCCTCACACTACTGCGCAGAGAAGTAAGAGCCAAGCAATCAAAAGATATATCTCTGACATGACAACTCCATAATCAAACTTGAAACGAGACTAATTTCCAGCTGGTGGCGGGGAGAGGAATGGAATAGAGGGAATTGTAGTTGGGATAGGGATATTGGGAATTGAAGGCATGCTTGGAAGTGGAGGCAAGGTGGCCTTGGGGACGACAGTAGGCAGTGTTGGCATGCTTGGAAGTGGAGGCAAGGTGGCCTTGGGGACGACGGTAGGCAGTGCTGGCATGCTTGGAAGTGGAGGCAAGGTGGCCTTGGGGACGCCGGTAGGCAGTGCTGGCATGCTTGGAAGTGGAGGCAGAGAGGGTTTAGGCAGTGAAGGTTGTTGCGTGGTGGGCAAAGTTGGCAATGTGGGCTGTGGAAGTGTTGGTATAGAAGGCATTGGTGGCAATGATGGTTTAGGCAAACTGGGCACGGAAGGTAAAGGGGGCAATTGCAGAAGATGACGAGCTGCCCCGCCGCGAGAAAGTGACACGGCGATGAAAAGAGCTAAGATGAAACAGTTGAGACTTGCCATCTTGATGCCAAGTCTTATGGCCTGAAAGAGAGTAGTATATGAACAAGAGATAAGCAGGTAAAGAAGTGTGTGAGATTGTCTGTGACAAACTAGGGCTCCTGATATCGGGTTTTTATAGATGGAAACGAAGTGGAGATCCATTTGTGTGATCTGTCACAGATGGTTGGTTTAGGTTAGAAAGCAAGACAATCATTTTGTGTTTTGTGATTGGTAGGTCACCTTCTTTTCCATCTTCCATTGAAAACAATACCATTGAAAAACTCAGTGTTCTAGCCAATCTAATCTTTCTTCTACAGCATAACAAAATCAGTCCTGTCTTCTAGATGCTAAGACCAACTAACAAAACGGGTTATGGCTTCTTGTTCTTTGACCGAAAAGGGATATGTAGTTGAAACTTGATAAACTGAATTTTCCCTTGTACCCAATGGCGCAAGCACAACTTGCTTAAAGCACTTACATTTGAATTATACACATAGCCCTAACTTTTGAAGTAACATTTGAATTATATTCTTAAATTATTAAATTAAAATGATTTTTTTAACACCATGTTGAAGTTAAAGTTGGGATAAAATGCCAAATTGGTGAACAACTGAACATTCGATTAGATGATGTATATAGGCAAATTATCCTGTGGTCACAGCTGAAAAAGGATTTGCCTGTGTGCTTGTGCAAAAATTCCTGTAGGATTTTCTTTTTATTCTGCATTCATCATGACTATACTTTCTGGTAATTTCTGAAACGAATTAACAATGTTGCATGAAATAACACAAAAATTTCTATTACAGTCCACAATCCAAAAAACTTAAAACAGACGATTATATCATGTTCACATTAACTCTCAATTATTAAAGCATACACGTTATTGTTTCGTCAGCATGTTTAATTTAAAGAGAAAATCTTCCCCAAATCTTTGGGTCAAATAGCTTCAAAGTTCATGAAATGAAAATTATCATTTAGAAATATCTTATATATTTGGCTGGGGAAAACTCTTGAGTTTCCAAAACACATGTAAGCATTGGAAATTGTAAATCTAAAATATTTTTGGGAGTCTTGAGAATTCTATTAAATAGATCTAGGGTTGTTTAGAATATATATAAAAATTACCTGAAAATCAAATATTATTTTTAGTTTTGAATAATTGTTTAAAGACTACATTATTATAAATCCCAAGCCATCTAAATATCCAACATCTAAAGATAATCTACACGAACAATTTTTCAATCTCACAACTAGGTTATGTTTAATTTTTTTAATTTTTTTTTTTAATTTTGATTTCAATATTGAGTTGTTTGAGATTTGAGCTTTATTGTTTTATTTAATTTTTTTATAGGATTATCATGATTTCATAATTAAATTGTATATTTGACAGGACAACTAGAATGGACTTGAATTGTTATTTTTTTATATTTTTTTAAAATTTCATCATTTAGCATTAACTTTCTTGAAATTAAGCTTCTAATTTTATTTATTTATTTTGATTTGTGTAAGGTTATCACATTCATCTAATTTTTGCTCCATTATTAAATAGAAGATATCTTTTCACAATATTGGTATGCCTTTATTTTTTAAGATGATCATTGCATGTTTTATTAATTTAATTTATTTATTATTGATGCTATTTTTAATTATATTATTTTAATAACTGAATTTATTGAGTCAAAACTTGTTAATAACTCAAACTTCTGATTTTTTTTTGTTTTTTTCACAAACATTAGTATCACTTCAACAACCCCTGTTTTATATTGAAAAAAACTTCATCTGATCAGCGGCGTAGCGTGATACACCAATGTAAGTTCTTTCTATTTATTTTTCTAACGTTTTCTACAAGCTAATCGGCTAATTATCACTGGCCTATCATTCAAAGGTATAACTAGTGTCATTTCCAAAGCCATGGTAGAAGTAGAAGTAGAACATCAAAGGTACAACTCCTGCCATCTCAGAAAGGGTGTTTCTGAAAAATGAAATATCAAACACAGACAACCTTAAATAAATGGGCTCATATATCGGTTCAAAAAAAAGTATCCAAGGGTTTTTTTATATTTTTTCTTTTGAAAGCATATTCTAAAGAATGAATTACCTCTAAAAGTAGAAATTTTTTAACTCACATCCAAGGATATTTTTTTTTGTAATTTCACTGAGGTTTTTTTTAATTATAATTAAGTTGATTGAGATAAAGTTGATAGTTTAACAAATATAATATTATAAAAAATAATTGAAGCATGTAATATACATGTTAATGAGTGGGTTGACTGTGAGGAGGCATTCGACTAACAAATAATGGTTTCCAAGATGGTATTCAAATCATCCTAGTTGTCCTTTCATTTATAGGCAACACGTGTGATTTACTTATACTCAATTTTACATCGATGATTTTTTTGGTTTCTCCCACTTTCTTGATTTTCATATCTGATCCTCTAAATTTTCAAAATAGTCATTCAATTTATTTTTCTTTCAAATTTGATCCATTTTTTTTATTACTGTTTGTTTTATTTAAAATAATTTATAAAATTTGATTTCTTTTCCAATTTCATCATCTAATTTTTTTACCTATCAAATTTGGTCCCTATTATTTTTATTGCTATTTTTTTTTACTTGAGATAATTTTTAAAATTATATATTTTTTATGATTTTTATTTTCTTTTAGTTTTTTAAGATAATAGTTCTATACAGGAGCTTGTCTCGTGCAAATATGCATACAAAGCAACAATAACGTTGCATATTTTCTCTTACAATATGAGAATACAATGTCATAGCTTCTTAATGTACTAAGAAATTTTAGAGATGAGGTTAAAGGAGATATAAATTTTAAAATGAGTAATATTAGAGTTATATTTTACAAAGTCCTCGTAATTGAGTTATGTATATGTATAATTTTGATGTATAATGAGATTATTAATATATATCAAGTGAAACTTATGTGTTTTTCTTATAAAATATATTATTTTATAAATTTAGCAAATCATTAATTATCACATTGGTCTTAAGTCAGGTGAAAAATATTATTTAATATAGATTGTTAATTTATTTAAAGAGATTATGTTGTATTTTAGAAGTTCCAAAATTTATAACATACATTTCATATAATTTTCATTTCTAAAACAGTTAAATCATCATTATAATAAACATAGCAACAACTAAAAAATATAAAAAGTGTTATATCTTTTGAATCTGATGAAGTATTGAAAAAAACTTTAGATCAAATATCTTTTGAATTTGATGAAGTATGAAAAACAAATTTAGATAAAATATGGGGGGTTGATGAATGTAGATCTTTGTTTGTCATGACTTGGGTTGTTCTTGAAAAACCAGTTCCGCATAAAAACAAGAAATACTCTAATATTTAAGTCAGTAAAACTAGAAGAATAAATTAATATATAAAAATAAAAAAATAAAATGAGGTTAGAGAGTAAGTATCTAGATGTAATAACTAGAAATTGCATACTTATTACTACCACATGAAAATTCATTTTCTTTTTTAAAATATCTTTTATAATGAATAAGGTTGAGTTATTTTTATTAGTTTGGATGAGAAGAACTTTTTAAAAGAATAGATTGAAAAATAGTCTAAAATTTAAAAACAAATTGTAAACAATTAGAATGGTAAGGACACATCAGAGCGGTAAAGTTTAGCATTTTTCTCAAGTTTATCTAATGTGGTCATTAATATGGAAATCAATTTGTTCTCAGTATAAATAATATAAAATACATTTTAGGATGCAAGTCATTATCCATATTCTGTATCACTATAATTTTCAATTTTTTTGTCTTTCTTGTTTTTTTTTAGTTCAAACTTCGAGGTAAAAATATCAAAAACTTAGGTTGAGTATTGATATATCAATTGCACATTAGGCAGTACATTATACACACGTCACCATAGTTTAATAAAATAAAATAAATCAGAAGTAAATATATTATTTCAATGATATACTAGTAATGAAACTCAAATTTAGGATCGAATGAATATTTTTCTTACCATTTGAATAGTCTATTTAAGGTTGTGGTTTCACTGTTATTTCACTATTTTTTTATTCTTTTTCTTGAAATTATAAAAGTCTCGACACTAGTTGCAAGCATTAAACACACAAGATAATCTTGAACTTGGTTATGTATCTGCTGCAGTCTCTTGGAAAACATCAAGTTTTGGCATTTGTACTTGTTGCTACCCAATTTTTTACCCATGTTTTTTATATATTTTCAAAAAATCCAAAAAAAACATTAAGAAAAATTTGAAAATTTAAAAATATTTTTTTCTCTCTCGAGTCAACCGCATCTCTTCACTCAAACCATGTCGACCAGGGTAAAAAATGAGTTTCGGGTCAAAAACATCATTTTCAACCAAAATCGGGTTCACCGGGTCAATACGGGTCATACCATGTTGACCAGGGTAAAAAATGAGTTTCGGGCTGTTTCGGGTCAAAAACATCATTTTCGACCAAAACCGAGTTCACCGGGTCAATACGGGTCATACCATGTCGACCAGGGTAAAAAATGAGTTTCGGGCTGTTTTGGGTCAAAACCGTCATTTTCGACCAAAACCCGGTTCATCGGGTCGATACCCATCAAATGTTTTTTTTGGTATTCCATTTTTTGGCGGTTGAAACGGGATTTTTCTAAATACTGATTTGAATTTTTAGTTTTACTCATGTAAATATTTATTATTATATATAATAAAACAAAATTATGGTAGTTGTGTAAATATTTATTATTATATATAATAAAACAAAATTATGGTAGTTGTGTGCATTATTTCTTATTATATATAATAAAACAAAATTATGGTAGTTGTGTAAATATTTATTATTATATATAATAAAACAAAATTGTGGTGGTTGTGTGTATTATTTTTTATTATATATAATAAAATAAAATTATGGTTGTTGTCCCGTGGCTATAAATAGCCACGAGAGGGGGGCAGAAAAAAAAAAAAAAGGAGGGGAGAAAAGAAGGAAAAAAAAAAGGAAGAGAAAAGAAAAAAAGAAAGAATCGATTGATATTATTCCTAATTTTTTTAGTTTTTCTTCATGAGAGTAGGATAAAAAAAAAACAATTTAAAAAATACCAAACATATCCCAACACATCTCAGCCGTTAACATATTCCAGGATTTAATCCCGTTGCGCCACATCATCCGGTGCACCGAGCTTTCGGTGCACCGCGCCACACAGGATCCAAAACCAGACAATCTGGGTCGTGTGATCAACCTGCAGATCTAGCCAATCACAGCCATCCGATCGTTTCATCCAAGATCCAACGGTTAAGATCCTTCAGCGGCACCGGTACACCATACACGCGTGCGCACCGTAGTAAATCTCAGAGCATCTCTCTCCTCTCGCCGGCGACTCTCTCTCTCCCTCCGATCTCCCATTTCCGGCCATATCAAGCCTCCTAACCACTACAGAAAGGTTTATCCACTGGTTTAAAGCAAACCCCCGGCGGTTTTAACCGTTTTCGCCGCCTCATATGGCCGGAAAAAGGCCGCGATTCCTGCCGGCCACCGAAGCTTCAAGTGGACGATTCTCCCTCGTCAGCCATCAAAGACCGTCAAGACCACCACCAACAGCATCCTCGACCTCAGATCTACCAGAATCGACCATCGGTTTGCCAGAAATCTCGACTGAAAATCTCGTCGCCACCAACAGTAGCCGCGCGTGAGCCACACGCGCCGGCAGTGGCATTTTCGTAAATTTCTGATAAATCCAAGGGTATTTCAGTCTTTTACCTATACTGTGTCACTCATGTAATTTTATTTAGATTGCTAATATTTTTTTTATTTTGTATATAAATTTCCTTGCATGTTGTAAAACAAAAAAAATAATAATAAAAAAATAACAACGCGGGTCCAACACCCATCCTATTATGTCATCGTTCGTGGGTCCAAAGCCCAATTTTCAAATATAGTTATACCCATATCTCAACGATATCAAAATAGTTTTATTTTATAAACGAATATTTTATAGACACGTCTCTTTTTCATAAAAGGACCGATGTCAAAAGTTTAAATACCAAATATGGATTATGTCTATAGTTTTTTTGGTAATTCAGACGTACTTCTCCTTTTTAGGGTTAAACGTCAATATTTTAGACGAGTCTCCTATTTTTAGGGACTGATGTCATTTTTAACGTGTCTCCAAATTTTAGGGACCGACGTTAACTACTTTTTAAAAAAAAAACAAAATTGCAAATAAGCTCAAAATATAATAGCATTTAAATCAAATAAAAAAAAAAACACACAAGTAAGGGTAACCTTTCTTTTGAAAGGATGTTTTAAGGGTGGTGTCTACCTTCCCTTAATCATAACTAACCTAGTACCTAAATCTCTGGGACCAGTGTTTAATTTGGGATTTCTAGTTCCCTCAAATTACTAGATGGCGACTCCAATAAAAGTTTCATTTCCCCTAAATAAAAAAATCTTTTTTGTTAAATAAAAAAAATGAGCGGAGCCGTCGCCCGACGTCGTGTATCGACAGAATGGCGACTCCACTGGGGAATATGGTTGAACCAACTGCTTGTGTGTGCTTTTTATTTTTTTTATTGCTATTTATTTTTTGAGTATTTATTTTATTTGCACTATTTATTTTATGCAATATCAATTGTCAATCAATTCATTTTTTAATTACACATGCATGCATGTTATTTATTTGTGTATTTACACACTTCACAGTGAACCCATAAAAGCTCTGGACCCGAGCTCGTCATTTTTAAGATTAGAAAAGAAAGATTCAGGTGGTAAGTGTGACTTATGTCCACTGATGCTCATCTGGACTTTCGCTTGGATTGTAACTCACCCTATGCAACGGGTATTGTGGAATTTTCTTCCCATACTCATGTTGTATAAGGTTAAGAGGCCGATTACCCCATGGGTAATTCGGGCAATCTAAGAACCAAAGATGATCTTTAAGATTAGAATCAACTGAGCCAAACCCTATGAGCTAGATCCTATCAATTAGGATATACCTTTAGGACACAAACAAATATCAATGCATTAACATACATGTTCATATACATTTAATATTCTCATTAAATCTCCACCGATCCTCATAGGAAGTGTGAGATTAAAAAAACCATTACTATTGAGGAATTTTTGACCAGATCAGATTTGAACCAACATGATGAAGGGGATTGTTTGCCATCAGAACATGACATCAAATTTCTCCCCTAAATCGGTTCAAGTCCCTGTAGGTTTGGAGTCCTCAGTGAGAACTTTTTTTAAGAGAATTTGATCTGGTCTGTTCCTCGTCATAATTAAAAAAAAAAATTGAAACCAATAACAATCATGCATACACCATATGACTTTTTGCATCCATTTGTGCATTTCATTTAGTTTACTTGCATTCATTCAGGGTGAAATATAGGTCCCCCAAAAGGCTGTAAAATTCATTACACTCAACTACGAAGGAAGATCATGGAGAACGAAGAAAGGGCCCATCTAGAGGCTCATTATCAAAGAGAGTTAGAGAGCATGAAAAACGATATAGCACGACTTACAAGTCTACTCGAGCAGGCCCTAGTATCCAAGTCTGGTGAAGGTACCTCAACTCAGCCGTCAGTTGCAACTCCATCTATATCTATGCCAGCAGCTCCCTTTGTATTCCCGCCTCAAAATTTAGGGGCAAATCCCTCTTCATTTGAACAACAGTTCACTGCCAATGTTCCACCAGCACAAGTGCCAGTTACTGTAAACCTGGCAACTGATGACCCATAAAGGATGAAATTCTCCGAAAATGTCGATTATGATAAATTGACCGCTCTAGAAGCAAGATTGAAGGCAGTCGAAGGGGCAGACTTATATGATCTTGTTTATGCTGCAGAAATGTGTTTAGTTCCAAATGTAGTTGTACCCAAAGAATTTAGGGTACCAGAATTCATCAAGTATACTGGAACTGAATGCCTAGTCACTCATCTTAAATCTTACTGCAATAAGATGGCAGAAGTAGTGAATGATGAGAAACTTCTCATCCATTTCTTTCAAGACAGTCTTTCTGGATCGACATTAAGCTGGTATACAAGGCTGGATAATACTAAGATCAGAAAGTGGAAAGATTTCTCAAAAGCCTTTGTGGAGCAGTATAAATTCAACATGGAGGTAGCCCCGGACAGGTCAAGCTTGTTAGTCATGGAGAAGGGCAACAAAGAAACTGTCAGAGAATACGCTTTGAGATGGCGTGAAAAAGCATCTCATGTGCAACCCTCTTTGTTAGAAAAAGAAATGGTCACTCTATTTTCTAACACTTTTAAATCTCCATACTTTGAACACCTTGTGGGTAGTTCAGCTCAGCATTTCTATGATGCTGTAACTATCGCTGAGAGAATAGAACAAGCGATAAGAATAGGGAGAATGTCCCTTGGGGGCATCTAAAGCAGATATGAAGAACTTGAGAAGGCTAGCCATGTAATTTTACCTGGATGGAGAAATTCTATGTAAAAGATCATTCAATGGCACCGTACTAAGATGTTTAGATGAAATCGCAGCTAAGGTAGTATTGCAAGAAATTCATGAAGGAATTTGTGCAACTCATGCAAGGGGGCATATGATGGCTAGACAAATGCAACGATCTGGGTACTTCCAGATGACCATGGAGAAAGATTACATCGATTATGTCAGAAAATGCCATAAATGTCAAGTGTACAGTGATAAGATAAATGCACCTCCATCTCCTCTGTTTAGTATGACATCATCGTGGCCATTTGCAATGTGGGGAATAGATGTGATTGGGCCAATCAACCCAAAGCCCAGCAATAAACATCAATTTATCTTAGTAGCCATTGATTACTTCATAAAGTGGGTGAAGGCCCATAGTGAAGAAAGCATTTTCCGGAGGGGCTCTGTTGTTAACTAGGATGGATGAAGATGATTTACCTAGGCCTGTGAACTCTGATTCTGTGAAAAAGTATTATGTATGATGTGTTTCATCCAATCAAATCAATGAAGTTTTGGCTAGGAAATTCCCTTTGCATATACCTCACCAAAAAGCTCATGCATGATCTCAATTGCTCAACAATTTGATCTTTCAAACTTTTTTTACAGGAGAATCCATTATTCTTAAATGAGGTTTTAAAAGAACTGATTTTGTTTGTGATTTCAATGAAATAAATCAATGATTTGTTTAGAATAATGTTCAGAGTAATTCCCTTGAAAGAGATGACCAAACAAGTCAAAACATGCAATTGGAACAACTATCACCCAAATTATGTCTTGGATCCACATTTTATCAGCATGAATAATGGTTGGTAGTACATTAGTTTGTCATGGACTCGCAAAACATGGTATCTTACAAATCCAAAGCATTACGTTGGATATGGACAAAGTTTATTGGTTTTAACTGATCTTACTTGAAATGAGGAAAGGCCATCTTTGATATTCCCTTCACTTTCTTTAAAATTATCCTTTGCAGTCCCAATTTGAGCTGAGTCTATTTAAGCCTTTTCTTTCATGAGAACCTTAACTAAGATCACACCCTACACTAGGGGGCAAACAGAGAAATATGATTAAGGAAATTATCTTGAAAGCATGTGAGCTTATAAAGAAAGTTTGACAACAGAGAATTCAATAAAATTCCAAACAATTGAGAGAATTCCTAACAAATATGGGAATAACAAAAAAGAAAACAGATTCTGTCGATACACGACGTCGGGCGACGGCTCCGCTCATTTTTTTTTATTTAACAAAAAAGATTTTTTTATTTAGGGGAAATGAAACTTTTATTGGAGTCGCCATCTAGTAATTTGAGGGAACTAGAAATCCCAAATTAAACACTGGTCCCAGAGATTTAGGTACTGGGTTAGTTATGATTAAGGGAAGGTAGACACCACCCTTAAAACATCCTTTCAAAAGAAAGGTTACCCTTACTTGTGTGTTTTTTTTTTATTTGATTTAAATGCTATTATATTTTGAGCTTATTTGCAATTTTGTTTTTTTAAAAAAAGTAGTTAACGTCGGTCCCTAAAATTTGGAGACACGTTAAAAATGACATCAGTCCCTAAAAATAGGAGACTCGTCTAAAATATTGACGTTTAACCCTAAAAAGGAGAAGTACGTCTAAATTACCAAAAAAACTATAGACATAATCCATATTTGGTATTTAAACTTTTGACATCGGTCCTTTTATGAAAAAGAGACGTGTCTATAAAATATTCGTTTATAAAATAAAACTATTTTGATATCGTTGAGATATGGGTATAACTATATTTGAAAATTGGGCTTTGGACCCACGAACGATGACATAATAGGATGGGTGTTGGACCCGCGTTGTTATTTTTTTATTATTATTTTTTTTGTTTTACAACATGCAAGGAAATTTATATACAAAATAAAAAAATATTAGCAATCTAAATAAAATTACATGAGTGACACAGTATAGGTAAAAGACTGAAATACCCTCGGATTTATCAGAAATTTACGAAAATGCCACTGCCGGCGCGTGTGGCTCACGCGCGGCTACTGTTGGTGGCGACGAGATTTTCAGTCGAGATTTCGAGCAAACCGATGGTCGATTCTGGTAGATCTGAGGTCGAGGATGCTGTTGGTGGTGGTCTTGACGGTCTTTGATGGCTGACGAGGGAGAATCGTCCACTTGAAGCTTCGGTGGCCGGCAGGAATCGCGGCCTTTTTCCGGCCATATGAGGCGGCGAAAACGGTTAAAACCGCCGGGGGTTTGCTTTAAACCAGTGGATAAACCTTTCTGTAGTGGTTAGGAGGCTTGATATGGCCGGAAATGGGAGATCGGAGGGAGAGAGAGAGTCGCCGGCGAGAGGAGAGAGATGCTCTGAGATTTACTACGGTGCGCACGCGTGTATGGTGTACCGGTGCCGCTGAAGGATCTTAACCGTTGGATCTTGGATGAAACGATCGGATGGCTGTGATTGGCTAGATCTGCAGGTTGATCACACGACCCAGATTGTCTGGTTTTGGATCCTGTGTGGCGCGGTGCACCGAAAGCTCGGTGCACCGGATGATGTGGCGCAACGGGATTAAATCCTGGAATATGTTAACGGCTGAGATGTGTTGGGATATGTTTGGTATTTTTTAAATTGTTTTTTTTTTATCCTACTCTAATGAAGAAAAACTAAAAAAATTAGGAATAATATCAATCGATTCTTTCTTTTTTTTCTTTTCTCTTCCTTTTTTTTTTCTTCTTTTCTCCCCTCTTTTTTTTTTTTCTGCCCCCCTCTCGTGGCTATTTATAGCCACGGGACAACAACCATAATTTTATTTTTATTATATATAATAAGAAATAATGCACACAACTACCATCATTTTGTTTTATTATATATAATAAGAAATAATGCACACAACTACCATAATTTTGTTTTATTATATATAATAAGAAATAATACACACAACTACCATAAATAAAAAATGGAATACCAAAAAAAAACATTTGATGGGTATCGACCCGATGAACCGGGTTTTGGTCGAAAATGACGGTTTTGACCCGAGACAACCCGAAACTTATTTTTTACCCTGGTCGACATGGTTTAACCCGGTGAACTCGGTTTTGGTCAGAAATGACAGTTGTGACCCGAAACAGCTCGAAACTCATTTTTTACCTGGTCGACATGGTTTGACCCGTATTGACCCGGTGAACTCGGTTTTGGTCGAAAATGATGTTTTTGACCCGAAACAGCCCGAAACTCATTTTTTACCCTGGTCCACATGGTATGACCCGTATTGACCCGGTGAACCTGATTTTGGTCGAAAATGATGTTTTTTGACCCGAAACAGCCTGAAACTCATTTTTTACCCTGGTCGACATGGTTTGAATGAAGAGATGCGGTTGACTCGAGAGTGAAAAAAAATATTTTTGAATTTTCAAATTTTTTCTTAATGTTTTTTTGGATTTTTTTGAAAATATATAAAAAAACACGGGTCAAAAAATTGGGTAGCAAACAGTACTCAATAAATCTCTTGTTAGATATCAACAGTTTCATCATTACTAGTGCAAGCTCAACAGAATTCCAGAAAGAGCAGAGTTTAGTAATCAAACGTGTAAAAAAAACACCAAATAACAATTTTTGAAACTACATTTCTTTTAATTGATAAAGGTATATGTATAATACAAGAAGGCAATGAAATACAGGGAATGAAACAGGAAGCTATATATATAAAAATGAAGAACACCAGAAGCAAATAGCACAACTACTCACACTTTCTTCACAGGGACCATAAGATATGAACTTTTGATAGAAAGCTTACTAATCAAACTCAAAATGAGCAATAGCATGGTCTAGTTTCCAAGTGGTGGGGAGAGGAACGAGATAGAGGGGATTGTTGTTGGGATATGGATAATGGGCATTGAGGGCATGGTCAGAAGTGGGGGCAAGGTGACCTTGGGGAGAGTACTAGGCATTGTTGGCAGGCTAGGAAGTGGAGGCAGTGTGGGTTTAGGCAAGGAAGGTTGTGCGGTTGGCAATGTTGGTTTAGGCAAATTAGGTACCGCAGGTAAAGGGGGCAATTGCAGAAGTTGACGAGCTACCTTACCACTTGAAATTGATAGAGCAATGAAGAGAGCTAAGATAAAAGAGCTGAAACTTGCCATCTCGATGCTAAATCTCAAGGCTTGGAAGAGGCTATATGAACTCGCTAGTTAGGATTAAGAGAAGAAAGAACTGTGTGATATTGTTTGTGACAAATTAACGAGGGATGATAATTGGTTTTTATAGATAGATCGATGCACGTAAGAGAAATCTATTTGTGATCTGTTCCATATGGGTGGTCCAGTTTAGAAAACAGGAGAGTCATTTTGAATGTTGTTGTTAATTCACCTTCTTACCCATCTTCCATTGAAAATAATGCCATGTCTTCCTTTTCTTATTGTGACATGTTATGTTTTTTTCTTTCTATTTTTCCCTTGAACTGGGTTGTTCAGGACTGATACTTATATTTATTGACCAATCACGTAATAAAATATTCCTTAGGTCACAATTTGACATGAAAAGGACATGCCCACGTGATTACAGGAAAGTGCCTGAAGAATTTCAACATGTTTTCTGCATTTGGAAACATGCATGATAGATTCCTTGGCTCAATTTTTATTCCTTAAAGTGATAATTTGCCTTACTCACAAGGAGTTTGCTTGAAGGTTAATGGAAAATTGGCTACAGGGTGCAAATTGGCTACCAAAATCCTTAATTAGAAAGGAAATCATGAGATCTTCAAATAATGAAATTGTGTATCTACATAAGACAGTGGAGATCTTCATATTTTGTTCAGCAGACTAATTAATGTGTTCAAAAGAAATTTTGTTTTCAAATTAAATTAAATTAATTAATTAAAAATAAACATAATATGTTCACTTCATAATATTTTTTTTTGTTTGATTTTTCAAGTCATTGTTGTAACGATATGTGCTGTCTCTTATGATGTCGTCATGTAGATCTTTATAAATGGTGTTAGAACCGTATTGGTGAACTCTTTCTAGTGGTGTGGTAGGGTCCCCAACATAGCAACAATGATATTGCAGCTTATTTTTTATGGTTAATTGTTGCAAACTTTTATTTCTTGGCTTTATTTCTTGTAGATGTTTTTGTCTAATCTTATTATTAAATTAACTGAATTTATTGAACATAGTCAAATCAATAACTCATGTCTTCTTTTTTTTTTTTTTAATGTTGGCATTGCACATTAATTTTTTTACGTTGAAAAAAAAATTAACTTGGCCGCTTAATATTGGCTACCTATCTCATAATCTATAACAACAAATTGAAAAACTCCTCACAATTGCCAAATTTAAGGGAAAAGGAAATTTATTTTTCTCTTTTTAGGAAGGGGACATTTCTAAATGGATTTTTGATGGTGTGCAATATGTAAAAATAAACCTCTATAAATTAATATTCTTGTGATCATGAAAGTTTAATAATAATTTATTAATTCATACATTAATTAATAATAAAATAATTTATCTAGGTATTCTTTATTTATTTCAAAACATTAAACTTATATATATATATATATATATATATATATATATATGAATATTACCTAATTTTCAATTACTAATTATCATTATTTTGTGTGTTTTTTCTAAAAATAAAATATCATATTATAATGAATGCTGAGTACCTTTTGAACTACACAGGAGAAAACAAGATAAATTCAAAGATTACAGTTCTATACTAGAGCTTGTCTCGTGCAAAGATGCACTCAAAGCAGCAATAGTGTTGCATATTTTCTCTTACAATACGAGAACACTACATTGTAGCTTTTTAATGTATTAAGAAATGTTAGAGATGAGGTTCAATATATCAACTTTGTTTCGTGCAAAGATGCACTCAAAGCAACAATAGCATTGTATATTTTCTCTTACAATACGAGAACACCATGTGTGGGCTGAGAGATTATAAAGGCGATATGCTTTTTGACCTAGAGGGTAACCCATAAAAACACATCTGTGTGCTCTAGAATCAAACTTGTGAGGGAGACCACCAGAAACGTTCATGAGATGGTAAGTAGGTGTGGTATTATAAAGCTTTTCATATGGTGAGTGTTTGAAAAGAACAAGTGTTGGTAAGTGATTTATTATGCAGGATGCAGTGAGAATGTTTGCCCCCCAAAACTTAAGTGGTAGATGGGCTTGGAAGTATAGAGCACAAGCAACATTTAAAAGATGATGATGTTTGCTCTCCACATTTAAAAGTTATTGAAGGGAGGTCGCATGAAAAAAAAAAAAAAAAAAACCTATCTCCCATTGTCTACTCACTTGTTTAACATCACATTGGAATTGTGCTTTGACAAACATAATGAAGAATTTTAGTAAAGTTTGTGTTTCAGATTTAAACTTCATAAGGTGTGTCCAAGTGTAGTGTGAGAAATTATCTATAATGGTTAAAAAAGTACTAGAATGTGAATGTGTGGAATAGGGATTTTAAATGTCACAATGTATAAGATCAAAAGGTGGGTGTGATGAAATCAAACTTAAATTGAATGGTAGTCTGTTTTTTTTTTTTTTTTTTTTTTTTGTGATGGGGCATATTCCACAATGCATATTAGAATGATAAGAGAAATTAAGAATTGTCTTAAACAAAAATTGTAATGGTGCAGCAAAGGGGTGTCCTAGGCAACAATGCCATAAATTTGGAATGGTGGAGATGGTGTTGGCTCAAATTTTTTATGGTGGCTTGATGGTTGTGTACTCAGACAGGTAGTATAGGCCATTATTCTCTTTCCCTAGGCCAATCATCTTTATCGTGTTTAGGTCTTGGAAGACACATAAGTTAGAATGGAAAGTGATAATACAATTCAATTCATGAGTAAGTTTACTAACTCAGAGTAGATTGACTTGAAAGGAGGGTATGTGGAGTGATTAGTACTTAGAAGTGCATTTTTATCAAGGTTTTATATCATCATTTTGCACTTAAAGTTTCAATAACTCCTTAACTAAAGCATGTTTTTATAATAACATACCTCACAATATAAGATACCTTTAATTTATGGTAAATGTTCATCTTAAATACAGGCCTATCACATAAATAAAAGGATTGATTGATGAGTTTAAGTATTGAAATTAATAGGACAAAGAGAGGGCCAAACTTAGAAAAAAGATGTTGGTGCAGCCCAAACTGGAACACTGTTTGGTAATTGGGTCATATCTCGAGTTCTAAATGTCCAAATGACCTTAATGTTTTGGACAGATTCAGTGAGACATAGGCCTACAACTTTCATGTGGAGTCCAAGATTTAAAAAATCCATTTTTAAGTCCAAATTATAGCAATAATGGAGAAATCCGAATCTTTTCTGCAGCCTAGACAATGTTCAGTGTTTAGCCCATATCTTGAGTTCTAGAAGTCCAAATGACCTTAATTTTTTTTCCTGAAAAGATAAGACAATTTCCTAAAACTTTCATGCATACTGGTGATTCTTGTTTTGATGTTAGCAATGAAGTTTTATTCAAACAAAAAGATAAGGATT
This sequence comes from Populus alba, assembly GCF_005239225.2. Lineage (NCBI taxonomy): Eukaryota > Viridiplantae > Streptophyta > Magnoliopsida > Malpighiales > Salicaceae > Populus > Populus alba. The sequence continues at coordinate 6,439,298 of NC_133300.1, read as the reverse complement.
TTCACCAAGTCAAGAGTTAGCCACCCACTCAACAATTAGTCATCAAATCAATAGTTCTAAATTTTACCCTATAAAAGGAGGCATTTGTCATGCATTTGGGCATCTTGGTGTTCAAATCAAGATCATGCTCTTGCTCTCTTTCTTTGTATTTTGTAATGTCTAAGTCTTATTTTATGTTATATTAATCTCTTGTTTATGCTTTTTATTTCCTTTCCTTTATTTATATAATTATGTTCTTATCTTATTTATTTATGTTTCTTTCTTTCATTATGTTTAGCTAAATCTATTATGTCAAGGTGAAAAGGTTACACTAATGGTGTAAGAATAAGTATAGTATAAACTCAACATGGACTTTAATGCTTGATACTAACATGTTTTATATTTATTATGTTGCTCACTCCTAATACCTTGTTAAATGGTTAATCTAGATTTGTGTTGAACAACCCTTGGCACAACAAATGCTTGGCACTTTCATAGCCCAACCGTATGGTATAACCTACACCTGTGTTATGAAAGGAACTTGATTTGTTGTTAATATAAGTTATCACCATGAATACCTGATAATATTTACAAGCATTGACATTACTCGAATAAGATAATTAATGTAATCATGTTAACAATTAAAAACTGATTGGAACCTCCTTTGTGTGTGATTTCCAGTTGATTAATAAAAGTTTATATTATACTTGTTTGAAGTACCATTAGTGGATCCTCTAACCTTGACATTTGTTTGTATCATTGTTTAATCATCACATTAATCTTACATCTCAAAGTCCTCTTTATTATTACTATTACTATTATTAATATCATTACTACTACTACTACTACTAATATTATTGTTATTGTTATTATTATTGTTATCGTTGTTGTTATTATTATTATTGTTGTTGTTATTTATAATTTATATAATTAGCCTCCCTGTGGTTTGACCCCGATCTTGCCGGGTTATTTATTACTTCGACACTTCTGCACTTGGGAGAAGACATCAATCTTTTGGTCGTGTCATGGAGGGCATTCTTGATGTATAAATGTGGGTTAACTTGTACATAACCAACTAACAAAATGTCTATGTGTGAGCCATTAGGTAAATGAACGGTATCATAATGTGGTGTTTGGGATAGAAAATAAGAAGAAGAGGATATACGATCACTTGCACCGCTGTCAATGATTGCAACTTTATAACATTTGGAATTGTTTTTAACTGTCGTATTTCCACAAAACTATTTTTTACTGAGTAATGCCCTTATTTGGTTGTATGCTTCTTCTGTGAATAGAGGAAAGCCCTAAAGTCCATTTGCCACGGCGTTGAGTTTGATCATGTTGTGGGTATCATTGGCCGTAAACAATTTGTTACTGTTCGGTGGCTTGACATCTCTACCATGGAACTTGTGCCCTGGTGGAAATCCAATGATATAATAGTAACGATCAACTGAATCTGTCTCTCACTCACAGTGTGTGCAATATAAAGATTTTCCTTTTTTGTTTTGTGACTTTGCAGGTTGCTTATTCTATGTGTTCCTTGTGTTTTTCTTCACATTTATGGCATGAATAGAGCTATCATGAGCAATAACATGTTGTCATTGTTTTTCTTCTTGAAGCAAAAGGGAGTAGATTTTTTTAATGTTGGGGAGTGGTTGCATCAAGAATTTACCCATGAATAATAGAGTATATGTCATTCAAACCCATGAGGAATTGAAGGATTCACTCATGTTTTTCTCTTGCAGCATCTATTTTAATCTTGCACAGTTATATAGAGGTGGATTGTTGTATGATTCTAGCTTATCCCAAAAGGACTTGAGTGTTGTATAATAGGTAGCTATGTTTGTTGTTGATGATGCTCAGCAATCCTTCGCTTAAATTCAAAGATATGTGAAAGATTTCCTTGTGAGAAATGTTCATTGAGATCTGCCTAGACATCAGTAGCGGTGTCGAAGAAGATTGCGATATTCATCAGGGATGGGTTAATAGAATTGAGCATCCATGATTTCACAACCTGTTGCATGTTCTCCAATCTCTATATTTAGGATCTTTATCTAAAGGTGCTTTGATCGTGCTATCAATGAAACCATGCTTATTTTTGGCTTCTAGGGACATTATCATAGCATGACTCCATGTTGCATGGTTGTCACTTTCCAAGAGTTGAGTGACAATGGTGTGATTGGTGTGATCTGAGGGATGAATGTAGGAGGGATCATAAAAATCCATTGTCTCTGTCAAATATTTTTCTAATGAAGTTTCAGTCATCCTGATAATGGCGGAAGCAAAACAATGAACAATTTCACGCTCTAACTTATGCTTTGATACCATAAAGAAAACAGAGAGACTGATAAAGAGAAAAAACCATAATTGCCCTTGTTTATTCTTTGTCTTGTACAACTGATATACATGGCTTATATAAAAAAGATCTTGTCTAAAACAAGTAAATTGACAGACTAGCACCTAAACTTTAGGACTGAATTATAGAAATTACAATCCGACTCCATCACTAAGATATGATTTACAAATCAAGCTTTAGTTGTTCTTGATTCTGAATCCCAACAAGGTGACCTTGGGGATAACAGGCATTGTTGGCAGGATGGGAAGTGGAGGCAGTGATGGTTGAGTGGATGGCAAGGTTGGTAATGTGGGCTTCGGCAGTGTTGGTTTAGGCAAATTCGGTAGACAGGGTAGAGGGGGCAATTACAGGAGCTGGCAAGCTGCTTCGCCATCCGAGAATGATAAAGCAATGAAGAAAGCTAAGATAAAACAATTGAATCTTGTCATCTTATTACTAAGTTACAAGGCCTCAATGAGCCTATGAGATACAAATGAGCAACCAAAGAATCTTGCAAGTGCAAGGTTGTCTATGACCAACCAGGGCATGCCTTGGGTATATATAGATGATGTAGGAAAGATCTACCTGTCATGTATGGTTTGTATAGTTGAGAAAACAGGACAATGATTTTTAGTTTTGTTATTGTTAGTTTACCTTCCAGTCCATTTAAAACATTAACGTTGTGTTTCCACATGATTAGTTATGTTTTTTTTTTAAAAAAAAGTTTTCCTCTTGTTGCTAACCAAAACACTATTTGTTCTCAGTACATTGGTTATTGGGTAACTGAGCTACTATAATTTGTTTTCAATAAGGTTGGACTATTAAAATCTTGAATACTTGCTTGGTTATCTATTATGTCGTGAACCATAGTTTTCACAAGATTATTCGGAAAAAGATCTGGATCATTTTTTTTTTCAAATTAAAAAAGTCTCTACACTAGTTGCAAGCATTAAACACACAAGATAATCTTGAACTTGGTATGTATCTGCTGTAGTCTCTTGGCATACATCAAGTTTTGGCATTTGTACTCAATAAATCTCTTGTTAGAAATCAACAGTTTCATCATTAATCGTGCAAGCTCAGCAGAATTCCAGAAAGAGCAGAGAATAGTAATCAAACGTGTGAAAAAAACACCAGATAACAATGTTTGAAACTACATTTCTTTTAATTGATAAAGGTATGTGTATAATACAAGAAGGAAATGAAATACAAGGAATGAAATAGCAAGCGAGAATATATATATATATATATGAATGAATGAAGAGCACCAAAAGAAAACAGCACAACTCCTCACACTTCTTCACAGGGACCACAAGATATGAACTTTTGACAGAAAGCTTACTAATCAAACTCATAATGAGCAATAGCATGGTCTAGTTTCCAGGTGGTGGGGAGAGAAAAGGGATAGAGGGGATTGTTGGTGGGATAGGGATAGTGGGCATTAAGGGCATGGTTGGAAGTGGAGAGAAGGTGACCTTAGGGAGACCAGGCATTGTTTTTTTTTTTTTTTTATCAAATATAAGAATTGTATAGATTAAAAAGAGCAAGACAAGCTTGCGATACAAGCTGGAAACCAGCAGTACATAGAGACTAAAGGGAACAAACTCCCTTGAACAAAACATAACAAGAAAAGCTTACATTAATAGCAAAGGGAACATGCCCCCTTGATCAAATATCAAGGCCGAGAGGCAATAAACATACAGAAAGAAACAAACTAGGAGTTGTGATCCACTAGAAGGACCAAATCCCAGCAGTCACCAGGAAATAAAATTATGTGCATTGCAGAAGAAGATCCAGCTAGAGAGGAGGCTAACTCACATCCTATTCCAGCAAACCACAACAGCAAAACCCAGCTCCAAGGGCCCATCAAAAACCAACTAAGCAAGTCAAGAAAAACCAGAGGCTATGCATAAACCAAAAGTCAGCCAAGCCAACACAAGGGAAAACCGAAGCCAACAACACTTCCATCCAGCAAGGCAACTCAGCCATGCACGCAACTCAGCCATGCAGAAACAATACCGGCTAGTCATGTAGAGTCACAAGCAAAAATTCGGGCATGCAAGGAGGAGAATCATCTCAAATACTACCAAAAGGAGAAGACCAATAACAGTTAAGAAACGGTGGACAGCTGCTCAACCCTATATGGAGACATCCCGACAGCTACTTCTCCATCTAAAAGCCTTTCCATATCCCAATAACCCCATGCACGTGAATTGAAATGGCCAATAGTGCTCTCCCATGAAACGCCCAATACAAATTAAGAAAAACCCAAACTGAAGCTCTTAAATGAAGCACGAAAAACCAAAAAGCAACCGATCATCCATGCGGACACTGCTCAACCGTGCGAAGCAAAAAAACAGCCAACCATGTGAAGGCACTAACTTCTTCAACCCCATGCAGGAACGAGGAAACAGAGGCTAGACCATGCAGGGACAAGATAACCATGCATGCACGTTAATCTACCCTAACCGATCCAATCAGAATGCAACATTGTAAGCCAGGGGATTTTTTTCATGAAAATACAATATAGTGTAAAATAGTATCTGAAATGTTCTAAAAATAGTCTGAACTGATTTGCCAGTGTTGTCAAAAATTCTCTTATTTCTTTCCTCCCAAATCACATACACAAGCACAGTAAGAGATACTCTTCTCATTCTCGACTGAAGCCCTTTTTTGTTGTTTTGTAAAACCCAGATGGCTTTTCTTAAGGAAGACATACTGTTGTGAAGCTTGAGCCAGTATCTGACCTTTCTCCAAAAAGAAGATGACCAGTCACAATTGAAGAAGAGATGAGCATAAGACTCATCAGCGTTACGACAAAGAGGGCATATAGGGTCAGAAGGGAGAAAACGAAGACGATCTCTCATTCGCAGCTTGCCCAACATTGCCAGCCATAATGAGAAGCTATGTCTTAAAAGAGACCATTGCTCCCAAACTACAGTAGCCCAATGAACAGGATCAGCTTTATGCCTGAAAAAAGCATATGCATTGGCTGTAAAATGACATTGACCATATTGCCAGCTTGAGAGCAACTGCTACACTGGAGCAACCGCTCCACAATGGCTAATCATTCTGTTACGAAGGGAGAAGATTGACTTCCACAAAGGAGAGTCGGTTTTCTTGGCATCCAAGGACCAGATTGAGGCGTGAGTAATGTAGTAATGGATTACCCATTGAATCCAGAGGGAATCAGCTTTCAAGTGAATATTCCAGAGATGCTTGGCGAAGAAACTATCATTTCTAGCTTTGATGTCATGAACCCCTAGACCCCCTTCTTCTTTTGGCAAACACACTTGCTTCCAAGCTACAAGAGTTGCTTTACGTCTAAGCATATTTCCAGTCCATAGAAAATTCTTGTACAAACTGGTAATCCTGCTGATAACAACAGTTGGGATAGGAAAGATATTAATCCAAAACTGCACCATGCCATGCAGGACAAATTTAATTAACTCCAGCCGACCTGCATAAGAGAAATACTTTCCCATCCAATTCTGAATAGCAGATTCTAACCTGTGAATGAGAGGAGAGAATTGACTAGCAAGAAGCCTGTGAGGGCTGAGAGGGACACCGAGGTACTTAAAGGGAAAGCTTCCTTCAGTGAACTGGGAGAGGCTAAGGATAGCCTGCCTCATATCCTCCGATACACCAGTAAAGAAAATAGAGGATTTTGATGCATTAATTACAAGCCTAGAAGACTCCCCAAAAATTGTAAGTTGCTGGAGGATAATGTTAACGGAGGCTATGTCACAACGGCATAGCAAGAGAATATCATCAGCAAAACCAAGATGATTGATTCCTAAAGCTTGACATTTAGGATGGAAATTGAAACCCGAATGCTGGGTGGTGCTTTTTAGAAGTCTAGAGAGGTACTCCATGCAGATAATGAAGAGATAGGGAGACAATGGATCTCCTTGCCGAACACCATACTTACCTTGACGCAAACATAGAAAGAGGCACTCTCCACACATTTCATAACCAGATAAACAAACCTAGCAGGGAACCCCAAAAGGTGGAGGAGATCTCGAAGAAATGACCATTGAACTGTATCAAATGCTTTCCTAAAGTCAATATTGATGGTGCAACGGGGCGATACACGTTTCCTTCTATAACTCCTCAGCAGCTCTTGCATGAGATTAATATTGTCAGCCATTAGTCTCCCACCAAGAAAAGCATTTTGGGAAGGGCTGATGATATCATTTAATACATGAGCTAGCCTCTCTGCAAGAAGCTTGGAAATAACTTTGTAAGTGACGTTGCAGCAAGAGATAGGTCTGTAATCTACAACAGAGTTGGCATTAACTGACTTAGAAACAAGGGCTATGGTAGAGTGATTAATCTGCTTGAGCATCTCCCCGGAAGCAAAGAAATCTTTTATAGCTGAACAAAAGTCTTCGCCCACTATGCTCCAACCTTTTTTAAAGAAAGCAAAGGTGTATCCATCTGGCCTTGGCGCTTTATTATCATCCATACTGAAGAGAACCCGTTTAATGTCATCATCCATAACTAGGGCAAGGAGGAATTCATGGAAATAAGAATTAATGCAGGTGCCACTTTGAACTATATCAGCCCGCGGGGGAATAATATGCTTGGAAGTCCCTAGGAGTTCTTTATAGTAAGTGACAAACACTCTACCAACCTTTTCAGTCGATGAAGTTAGCATGCCATCATTTCGAACAATGGCTGAAATGTGGTGTCTTCTGTGCCGTTGACTCGTCAAAGAGTGGAAGAACCTGGTTCCCTTGTCATAGTCTTTGAAGAAGGAGCATTTCAGTTTTTGTCCAAAGAACATCTTCTCAGCTGATTTGAGGTTTACAAGGTTTAGCCTATGTTGTTTTTCTAGTGCCAGAAGATCACCATTGTCCCTATCATTCTAAAGGAGAAGCTGAGTAACGTCCAGTTCTTTCCCTGCACTTGCAACTCTCTCTGAAATGTGACTAAAGTGGAGATTGTTCAAAGTTTTCAGCCTTCCCTTTAAGTGTTTGAGCTTATTGCATATAATATACATGTGTGACCCGTAGATATCCAATGACCAATGCTGGGAGGTGATTTCCAAGAACTGAGGATGAGCAGCCCACATGTTAATATACATGTGAGACCAGGCATTGTTGGCAGGCTAAGAAGTGGAGGCAGTGTGGGTTTAGGCAGGGAAGGTTGTGCGGTTGGCAATGTGGGCTGTGGTAGCGCTGGTATAAAAGGCATTGGTTGCAACGTTGGTTTAGGAAAATTGGGTACTGAAGGTAAAGGAGGCAATTGCAGAAGCTGTCGAGCTGCCTTGCTGCCTGAAATTGATAGAGCAATGAAGAGAGCTAAGACAAAACAGCTGAAACTTGCCATCTCGATGCTAAATCTCAAGGCCTGGAAGAGGCTATATTAAATCGCTAGCTAGGATTAAGAGAAGAAAGAACTGTGTGATATTGTTTGTGACAAATTAACGAGGGATGATAATGGGTTTTTATAGATAGATCGATGCACGTAGGAGAGATCTATTTATGATCTATTCCATATGGTTGGTCTAGTTTAGAAAATAGGAGAGTCATTTTGAATGTTGTTGTTATTAGCTCACCTTCTTACCCATGTTCCATTGAAAACAATGACATGTCTTCTTTTTCTTGTTGTGACACGTTATGTTTCCTTCTTTCCAGTTTTTCCTTGAACTGGGTTGTTCAGGACTGAAACTTTTATTTTCTGACCAATCACACAATAAAATATTTTGTTTGGTCATCTAGTTCTAAATTCAAATTACTTCTATATAATTTTAATAACATCTTTTGCTCTCACACTAATATCCCTACGTTAACATCCACCTTATTCCCTTTTATGTTGCATAATATCATAGATAGTTGTTCACTTGTGTATGCAAGTGTTGTAATTAGTCCATCATTCCAACTTCAAAGATTAATTGATTAAATAAGCATAAGATGTTGACTTCATGATATTTTTTTTGGTTTGATTTTCGAATCATTGCTCTAACGGCCTCTTTCAATGTTATCATATAGACCTTTATAATGATGTTAGAACCATATTGATGAACTCTTTCTAGTGGTATGAGTCTCTAATGATATTTTCTTTATTCTTCTTCTAAGTATGATATTGCCAGATCATTTTTTATGGTTAATTATTACAAACATTTTTTTCTTTGTTTTTTTTTTTTTTTACTATAGATGTATTTGTCAAATCTTATTATTAAATTAATTGAGTTTATTAAACATGTTCAAATCACAATTTGACATGTCTCTCTCTCTCTCTCTCTCTCTTCTCTCTCTCTCTTTTTAATGTTGGCGTTGTATGCACATTAATTTTTATGTTGAAAGAAATTTAACTTGGCCGCTGGTTTAACATTGGCTACCTATGTAATAATCTAGAACAACAACTTAAAATACTCCTCACAATTACCCAACTTGAAGGCAAAAAATATATATTTTTCGTCTTTTTAGGAAGGAGACATTTCTAATTGGATTTTTGTTGGTGTGCAATATATACAATTAAACCTCTATAAATTAATATTCTTGTGATCATGAAAGTTTAATAATAATTTATTAATTCATACATTAATTAATAAAAAAATAATTTATCAAGGTATTCTTTATTTATTTCAAAACTTTAAACTTATATATATATATATATGTGAATTATATGAATATTACCTAATTTTCAATTACTAATTATCATTATTATGTGTGTGTTTTTCTAAAAATAAAATATCATATTATAATGGAGAAAACAAGGTAACTATAGAGTTCTTGAATAACAAGCAAAATATTAAAAATGTCATGGGAAATGCCAAAGAAGATAAGTTGAAGATGATAGTTCTTTATTAGAGCTTGTCTTATGTAAAGATGCACTGAAAGTAGCAACAACATCGCATATTTTCTCTTCCAATACAAGAACACTACGTCGTAGCTACTTAATGAACTAAGAAATGGTAGAGATGAGGTTCAATGAGATATCAATTTTTTCTACTACAAAGATGCACTCAAAGCAGCAATAGCATTGCATATTTTCTCTTACAATACAAGAACACTACATCATAGCTTCTTAATGTACTAAGAAATGTTAAAGATGAGGTTTTAATGAGATATCAATTTCAAGATGAAAGAGTAATATTAGATTTATATTTTAAAAAGACCTCTTAATTGAGTTATGCATATATATAATTGTGATGTATAGTGAGATTATTAATACATATCAAGTGAAACCTATCCATTTTTCTTATAAAATATATTATTTTATAAATTTAACAAATTATTAATTACATTATTGGTCTTAAGTCAGGAACGGTCAAAAAAATTATTTAATTGAGATAGTTTTTCTTAAAGAGATTGTCATAACCCAATTCTGGGTTATTCCCCAAAAATCAATTTCTTTTTTCAAAATAAAAATAAAAAAATAAAATAAAGGCTGACAACGTGGAGAAGGTAGGTCGGGAAATCAAGCTGCAATTTTTGGAAGAATACAAGGCAAATTCAAGGTTAAATTAAATGATTATTGGACGAATTTGCATAAAAATTAAGTCCAATGACATAATTAAATTTTAATAGGCCAATTTGATTTAATCATGGGCCAAATTAATTTTTAATTATGTTTAAGAATTAATTTAGGTCAAATTGAAGGATTTAATTAAGTACAAGGACTTAATTATACTTTAAATTGGTCAAATTAATTTTATTTGGGGCTTAATTGGTAAAAAATTAAGTTTGGGAGCTCAATTTGGGCTTAATTGAGAAGATTGGGATTTTAAAGAGACCAAATTTAATTTTTACCAAGTTAATTGATTGAAATTAGGGGTCAAATTGCAAGAAAATTGAAGTTTTGGGGTCAATTAGGGGTTAAATTGACAAAATCCAAAGATAAGGGTCAATCTGGAAAAGGCACCAAACTATAGGGGTCTAATTGACAAAATCCGGGGGTCAAATTGAAAGACATTGAACGCTGAAGGGCTAAATTGAAAATCAGCAAAAAGCCCTAATTTTTATCCCAAACGGCGCCGTTTTTGTGTTGAGGGAAGGGACCAGGCGACGCGTCGCCCGATTACTGTTCATCGTCTTCTTCACAAAGCTGCCCGAGTGGCTGCTTTCCAGGCGCGTTTTCTCACTCGTTTGGCCCCCAAATCCGACAAGGCGTGCACCAACATGTTCCCCCGAAACATATTTATCTCGTAGAGTGGTCCGGTCGGGTGTAAAACCTTGGGGACAGCTCCGTTTATTGGCCCAAAATGGCACCCTCGGGCAGTCTGCAGCCTTGGATTGCCAAATTTGGCAGTTCGAGGTGCACACTTTGAACCAACGGCTTGGATTCCTCGAGTCGAATCAAAGGCTGAGACTTTTTCCCCGTTGAACACAAGATTACCCTCTTTCCATCCCTATAAATAGGAGCCAATTTAATGCTCTAGAGGAGGAGAAACCTGAGCTCAAAGTTGGAAAAAAATCAGTTTTTCCTGCCCGGTTTCCTGCAACCAGTCCTCTCTTTTTTTTTTCTCTCCGTCGTGGCCTCTAGTTGCCACCACTGACCTCACCACCATCCTCTCCCTGAAACACCACATCCACTCCATCACCCAGCTACCTCACCGAAGCCTGCAACGTCTCCTTCTCTCCCCTTCTCTTTTCTGCAAAACGTTTCTCTCTCTCCACCACCACAATCCCAGCAGCAGCAACAGTAACCACCCTTTCCAGCGGCTTGCACTTCTATCAGCAGCATCGTGGGAAGCATCTCCTCCTCAGCCACACCAACAGCTCCAGCCGTGAGCTTTCCCTCTCCTCTACAGGGCCTGTTTTCTTCCTTCTCCAGTACCGGCAGCAGCAGCACCAAGCTCTCATCAACGCCGCCGCCAGCTTCAGGAAGACTACCTAGACCACCTCCAACCTCACGCCAGGCCAGTGACAGCAGCTTCTTCTCCTCCGCAAGGTTGCCTCCTGCTTTTGCTCTGCCACTGCAACGATGAAGTTGCATGCAGAACGTGAACCTACTGTTCACGTTCTGCAATTAATATATAATATTATATTATATACTTTTTTTTAAAAAAAAAAAAACAAAAAAATCTAAAATCATTTTTTAAAAAAAAATTGTAATTTTCTCAAATATTTTTCTACCAAGTTTTGTTTAATATTGGGTTGTATACTTACATTGTAAGATACAAGTCCGGTATTAAAATACCCGGTTTTCTCCGAAAGAAAAAAAAATATATAAAAAAGAAGAAGAAAAATATTTCATTGCATACGGCAAAAATCCTAAAATTTTTCAAAGCATATTCTTTGTAAAAACAAAAATTGCATCTTTTTCATGTTTTTTAAATGGATATCGTAACCAGATTATGATTGTCCATTAGGATTTGGCCAAAATGTCAAAAACCTTTTTTCAACCTTTTTTTCCTAGGATCCAGATGTAGACTTTAATATTTGTGGGGTGTAAAATTACGCGATAATGTACATCCTCGGGTATTAAAGATACAAGGTGTAAATAAAAAGCAATTTTAAAATTAAGACTTTAGAATGGTTAGGATTTAACCGAATAAGGTAGAGACTTCCTCACGAGGGGAGATCTGCCTTGAACCTTAGAAAAGACCAGCGAATAGAAACCCGACCTAGAAAAACAATCAAACAATAATGCAGCTTGCCTTAGGTAGGGTGCACCGGGGGTGATGCGTCTTCCCCTTACACAACCAGTCCCTTACTCAGACTCCCGCAGACCTTAGGTTCCTAGTGACCATAACACTAGGTGGCGACTCCCAACAAAACAAATCAACGCAACAACAATGAGAGACAAATCGCCAGCCGATGCCGCGCGCGCGGGATTTTTTCGACGTGCGACAGAGATTATATTGTATTTTAGAAGTTCCAAAATTTATAGCATACATTTCGTCGAATGACACACTTTTCTACCTCTTGAGAGGAGTTGCGAAAGGGAATGGTTTTGAGTTTAATCATAAAATTATGATTAAGATTCAGGAGTCGCCACCTCGTATCATAAAATTTTAAATTGTGCAATACCATGACATAATTTTTTTTAAAAGGGCCTTTGAAATTTTTTTGTTTATATATGGACTGGGCCGAAGCAAGTCTAGCCCGACCCAATTGAGTTGGGATGACAGGTGGCCCAACAAACCCTTATTCTTTTTTTTTTTGTGGGGGGTTGGGCTAGACCTCGCCCAGCCATATGGGCTAGGCCAAAACGGGTCCAGCCCATAATCCACACGGTTGCTGGCCCGACCTAGCAATGCAAACAGAACAGTGGTTCTGCATGCAAATTACCATGGTTTTCCAGCAAAACAGGGAGGAGAAGAGGGCTACCTGGTGTGGGGGTGGATAACTAGTAGTGCTCAGAATGTCAACGTGATGTTGGTGGCGAAAGAGGCATGAAGAAAGAAAAGGAAGAAGATGGCTGGCAGCTAAGAAGAAAAAAACTGGGAAGAAAAGCTGTTTTTTCACCAACTTTGGGCTATGATTTCTTACTACTCAATGCATGCAATTCTCCCTTATTTATAGAAGATGGAAGAGGGACATTTTATTTTTACTAGTGCCAAATCTTAGGACTTAATTCGACCTGGAAAGATCCTAACTGTTGGTTTAGAGTTGTTATCATGGCGTAAAAAACTTGGATGCTAAAGGCTGGCCAGGTTGGCCATTTTGGGTTGGTGTTGCGATGGTTGTAGAGACAATTGGCCGGCAAGACCTACTCTAGGGTGTAGTACAATGTCAGCCTATAATGGTGGTGTATTGTTTGTCCGATTTGGTTGAGAGGTGAATCATTAAATGCCCTTGAAAAGTAGCCATTCAGATAACTTTTTAGGCCAAAAGAAGAAGACAATGAATAGTAACAAGACGACACGTCGTGTTGTTCCCTTCTTTTTTTAATCTTCAAAATGGCACTTTTTTGGACATTAAATTAGGGATTTTGGCCAATGTTAAAGGTGGTCCTCCAACTTTGAATTTCTTTCAATTTCACTCTAAATTGATGCGATTTTGCCCCAGTCCAATTTCAACATTAGCTTTGAATTTTAGCATCCTTTTCATTTTGATCCTTGGTTATGGATTTATGAAAATTGACCTTCAATTGACCATCAAACTTTTCATTATCTTCAATTTCACCCATGATTTCAATCAATTAAATCCCTAGATTTCAACGCCTTTTTTTTCGAAATGGTCCTTGGTTGCAAGTTTCTTCAATTTAACCCTTAATTGACCCCAAACTTTTGAATTTTTTACAATCTTATCCCTGATTCAAATCAATTAACTTGGTCGCCTAAAATTCCAATATTCTTAATTAAGCCCGAATTAGGCTCCCAAACTTAACTTTTCACCAATTAAGTCTAAAATAAAATTAATTTGACCATTTTAAAGTATAATTAAGTCCTTGCACCAAATTAAATCCTTCAATTGAACCCAAATTAATTCTTAAACATAAATAAACTTTAATTTGGCTTGTGATTAAATCATATTGGCCTATTAAAAATATAATTATGTCATTGGACTTGAGTTTTATGCAGATTCGTTCAAAAATCATTTAATTTGACCTAGAATCTGCATTGTTTCTCCAGGTTTCATAAAAAGGGGTATGATTGGGCTCCTAATTTTGTCAAAATAATTTGAGCTTGATTTTTCTGTATATTTGGAATCCTCCTTATCCTGCTTTTGCCTAGATGTTAGTCTTTTTGCTATTATTAATTAATTTGTTTTTGTTTTGGAAAGAAAAAAAGGTGAATTTAAGGAATAACCCAGAAATAGGTTATAACAGTTGTTCCCTCCTCTTTACAATGTTTATGATAGAAAGTCTCATAAGAGACTTTAGATAGTAAGCTTTGTAAAGAAGAAGAAAAAAAAAAGAGATAATGGACTCACCAGATTAAGAAATAGTTAATCCTTATGAAAGTGTTTGAAGTGGGGGCTCAAAAGCACACTTAAAGGAAATAGAAATAAGGCTAGGAAGTTCATTATCCCAAAGACGACGGCTAGAAAGAACAATCAAAGGAAATGGAGATAGGGTTTGTAAAAATGATCTTTGTGAAAAACAGAAAGACTTCTCTCTTTTTCTTAAGTGTTTGGCACTGCGTTTTAAAAACGTTTTTGAAAAAATTTAAATTTTCTTTTTGCTTTGAATTAATATGTTTTTTATGTTTTCACATGATTTTGATGTACTGATCTCAAAAATGATTTTTACACATTAAGTGGTATAGTTGTACCTGACAACCTGCTTATTGGTAAAATTCAATTTTTTTGAAATTATCAAAATGTCATAAGTGACCTGCCTAGATGAAGAATACAAAGGTTTTTTCAAATGGTCTCATTGAATAGGTGACCTGTCCTAGTGAAAAATTCAAAGATTTTTCAATGTAGTCTTATTGTAATGGGCGACCTGCCCAGGTGAAAAAATACAAAGATTTTCCAAAGTGATTTCATTGTAATGAGCGATCGGCCTAGGTGAAAAATGAAAAAAAAAAAAAATTTCAAACTGGTCTCATTATAATGGGTGACTGCCCAGGTGAAAAATACAAAGATTTTTCAAAGTGATCTTATTGTAATGAAGGACTTCCCAAGTGGAAAATGAAAGGTTTTTAAAGTGGTCTTATTGCAATGGGTGACCTGCCAAGGTGAAACATGCAAAGATTTTTCAAAATGGTCTCATTATAATGGATGACCTGACCAAATGGAACATACGACTTGGCAAAAGGATTTGGCCAAAGATGTCCTGAAGGGACAACAAGATAGGGCTCAAAGGCACACTATCTGAGAAGTGAGGTCTTAAAAGTACGCTTGAAAGGAGGTAAGGTTAGAAAACACACTACTCGATATATGAAGGCCCAAAGGCGTGCTTGAAAGGAGGTAGGGCTAGAAAATACATTATTTGGGAGATAAAAACTCAAAAGCAAACTCGAGAGTAGGTAGGGTTAGACAAGGCATTACCTCGGAGATGAGGGCCCAAAGACATGCTCAAAATAATAAAATAGGGCATGAAGGCACACTTGAAAAGAGGTGGGTTATAAAATGCACTACTTGAGAGATGAGGGCCTAAAGGTGCACTCGAAAAAGATTTGTTGTTAAGACTCTATTCTATTAAAGATCAAAGTAATGCATTATGATCAATATTCATGTATACTTACCTGAGAAGTATTGGTCCCTTTTCTTCATGGATTTTTTCTTTTTAAAAAAGTTTGGGCCTTTGTAGTAAGTTTTGATGGCTTTTTTACTCTTACTTACTCGAGTCACATCATGTGATCTTGACCTCTAGAAATTTCATAACATTAACATAATTCTTTATCTACAAACATTTATCTCAAAGGTCACCAGCCTTGCCCTACATTTTCTATTTTTTTAGAAAGGAAAACATGGAACTAGTCCTATTATGTGTTTTTTGGATTGCCTAAGTGTTTAATTCAGGTTTCTTTAGGGATAAGGCCGTGCGAAATAAGATTTGGTTATTTATAAGAAGTTGTTTTCATGGAGAATTCACAGAAATCTTTTTGACGTTGGTTTAAAGCAAACTTGTTCTAAAAATAATTCAAACGATTCTCTTGAACATGTCTATATATGGGATGAGCCGAAATAGGTCTAGCCCACGGTACACATGGTTGGTGGCTTAACCCACCCTCCATGTTAATTAACTTTTCTTCATTTTGCATGCAGAACAATGGTTCTGCATGCAAATCGCCATGGTATTCCAGCAAAATAGGGAGGAGAAAAGGACCCTAGTGTGGGGGTGGCTAAGTGGTAGTGTTGAGAAGGATGATGTGTTGTAAGCAAATTTTTAAAATAATAGATTGAAAAATAATCTAAAATATAAGAACAAATTGTAAACAATTAGAATGGTAAAGACACATTAAAAACAATCTCATTAGTGAATCATTGTAGATTGTGTGTGATTTCACTACGAATTATACTGTTTAGGTTTACTCTCTACTATATCTTGGGAAAGTAAATTGGTATGCTAGGATCTCACGTGTAATTGGTGTGTGAGAGGCTCTAAGAAATAAAAAAACTAATTAATGTGCTGAGTTCTTTAAAAAAAAAAAAAGCAATTAGTGTGTGTTTATTGACGAAACACTGTATACAGTGCATTTTGGTGTGCTAGGCTCTTTATAAATGAAACGTTGTATATTGTGCACTGTATAAAAAACTGCATTGTGTACTCTCAAGTGCATGACTGCTAATTGTATTGGTTATTCTGAAATGTGTGCTAGGAAAGATAATTGGCATGCTAGGATCTAATGTGTGATTGGTGTGTTAAGCTCTCGCGTCAATGACTGGCTCTTTCATCAATGAACATTGTATACTCTCAAGTGCATGATATAAAAAATAGTTGGGTTGGTGGTTCGAGGCTTTTAAAAATAATTGATATGTTGGGCTCTCATATGAATGTTATAAAAAATAATAGGTTTGCTAGCTTTAGAGGCTCTAAAAATAATGATTGTGTTGGACTCAATAGTTGGATTGTCATGAACGTTATAAAAAATAACTAGCTTGCTGGCTTGAGGCTCTTATGTGAATATTCTAAAAAATAGAATTTTTACTTTTTACATGCTTCCATGTGGTGTTGTCTTCAGTTAAAGATTAGGCTTCATCTCCTTTTCATTTCTCGCTTCACTATGGAGTGTGTATGGGTACATTGTGGATTCAATTTTCTATTGGCTCGGCTGCTTAATTTGTTGTCACCTCACGTGCTTCCTCATCATTTTAGCTGATGACCTTTTTTTGCCCTACATGCTTTGTTATCTTTTAGGCATGTCGTTCTCTTATAGATGCGGCTTTGGTGCATCATAGCTAGGGAGCATAATTTATTGATGTTTGTTGTTCGTGGCTTGGCTCTTCTTTCATCTAAGGCTCATCTACTACCTATAGACTTTTTTTTTTTTTTTCTAGGGTGTGGCTCTTTTGTTATATGAGAGAGTGGACATGTCCTCATAGTGCATTACATGCATGCTCAATGTCATTATAGTGCATCTAACTAAGCCATGGGAGAATATATTTATTTTTTATTAACATGGATGTTCAGACTAGTTTATACATATCTCAACTAATTTTACAGGTTCTAAAATTAACAATCATGTAAGTCTTTAATTGCCTTAAATTTATAAGACTTAAATTATTATTTTTTAAAAATCAAACTTAAAACTTGATCATTGAAACTATATATTTAAGTTTCATGAGAAAAGATTCCTATTCGATTATAGTATAGCTCCTGCCACCTTAAATAAATGGGCTCTCCTATCCGGTTGAAATCTTGAATTGGGCCTGCCTCTACCGACAAAGGTGCATGAATGTACAATTGTTCCTTGCCTACATTTATTTTTTCCTGGACCTGGTAATAGAATTCATCCCCTTACTTTTCTTGATTGTTTTCTAGAATTCTATATTTTTTTTAAATTAGATTATTTTTTTTTATTTTGTGTTTTTAATTTTTTTTAAATAAATTTTTATATTTTTTTTCTTTGCTTCAATTTATTTTGTGTTTTCTTTTGATTTGCTAATGTTAAACAAAAAAAACTATTATTTCAATATATTTTTAAATAAAAAATATTTAAAAAGAAATTTCTATCAGACTGGTTCTAACTTCGATCTCAATATTTTATTTTTTTAATTATTGTTAATGAAAAGAAGCCGGAAAAACAGAGAAGAATGAACTAATTAAATGTGAAAGTTCATATATATATATATAAGATAAAACGAGACAAATGAATACAAGAAGCAATTGACAGTGTTCAAATGAAGGTATACAGACAACACAATTCCTCACACTACTGCGCAGAGAAGTAAGAGCCAAGCACTCAAAAGATATATCTCTGACATGACAACTCCATAATCAAACTTGAAACGAGACTAATTTCCAGCTGGTGGCGGGGAGAGGAATGGAATAGAGGGAATTGTAGTTGGGATAGGGATATTGGGAATTGAAGGCATGCTTGGAAGTGGAGGCAAGGTGGCCTTGGGGACGACGGTAGGCAGTGGTGGCATGCTTGGAAGTGGAGGCAAGGTGGCCTTGGGGACGCCGGTAGGCAGTGCTGGCATGCTTGGAAGTGGAGGCAGAGAGGGTTTAGGCAGTGAAGGTTGTTGCGTGGTGGGCAAAGTTGGCAATGTGGGCTGTGGAAGTGTTGGTATAGAAGGCATTGGTGGCAATGATGGTTTAGGCAAACTGGGCACGGAAGGTAAAGGGGGCAATTGCAGAAGATGACGAGCTGCCCCGCCGCGAGAAAGTGACACAGCGATGAAAAGAGCTAAGATGAAACAGTTGAGACTTGCCATCTTGATGCTAAGTCTTATGGCCTGAAAGAGAGTAGTATATGAACAAGAGATAAGCAGGTGAAGAAGTGTGTGAGATTGTCTGTGACAAACTAGGGCTCCTCATATCGGGTTTTTATAGATGGAAACGAAGTGGAGATCCATTTGTGTGATCTGTCACAGATGGTTGGTTTAGGTTAGAAAGCAAGACAATCATTTTGTGTTTTGTGATTGGTAGGTCACCTTCTTTTCCATCTTGCATTGAAAACAATACCATGTTTTTTATTTTTTTTGTCTTGTTGCTGTGACTAGGAGGACGTTTCTTTCACTCCTCGTGCTGGCTATTGCAGGACTCAAACTTGTTTTGTTGGCCAATCTAACTATTTTTGTCCGTTTGGTAATGTAATTTTGAGTTCAGAGGAACATCTAATTAGTCCTGAAAATGTTGTTTTCCTTGAAAAGGAAGAAGAAAAACTCAGTGTTCTAGCCAATCTAATCTTTCTTCTACAGCATAACTCCACACAAAATCAGTCCTGTCTTCTAGTTATGGCTTCTTGTTCTTTGACCGAAAAGGGATATGTAGTTGAAACTTGATAAATTGAATTTTCCCAATGGCGCAAGCACAACTTGCTTAAAGCACTTACAAGAGAAAAAAAAAACTGAGGTAACATTTGGTTAAAGTTTCAAGTATATTCTAAAACCTTACCCAACATCTTAAATTATTAAATTATTAAATTAAAATGATTTTTTTAACACCATGTTGAAGTTAAAGTTGGGATAAAATGCCAAATTGGTGAACAACTGAACATTCGATTAGATGATGTATATAGGCAAATTATCCTGTGGTCACAGCTGAAAAAGGATTTGCCTGTGTGCTTGTGCAAAAATTCCTGTAGGATTTTCTTTTTATTCTGCATTCATCATGACTATACTTTCTGGTAATTTCTGAAACGAATTAACAATGTTGCATGAAATAACACAAAAATTTCTATTACAGTCCACAATCCAAAAAACTTAAAACAGACGATTATATCATGTTCACATTAACTCTCAATTATTAAAGCATACACGTTATTGTTTCGTCAGCATGTTTAATTTAAAGAGAAAATCTTCCCCAAATCTTTGGGTCAAATAGCTTCAAAGTTCATGAAATGAAAATTATCATTTAGAAATATCTTATATATTTGGCTGGGGAAAACTCTTGAGTTTCCAAAACACATGTAAGCATTGGAAATTGTAAATCTAAAATATTTTTGGGAGTCTTGAGAATTCTATTAAATAGATCTAGGGTTGTTTAGAATATATATAAAAGTTACCTGAAAATCAAATATTATTTTTAGTTTTGAATAATTGTTTAAAGACTACATTATTATAAATCCCAAGCCATCTAAATATCCAACATCTAAAGATAATCTACACGAACAATTTTTCAATCTCACAACTAGGTTATGTTTAATTGTTTTAATTTTTTTTTAATTTTGATTTCAATATTGAGTTGTTTGAGATTTGAGCTTTATTGTTTTATTTAATTTTTTTATAGGATTATCATGATTTCATAATTAAATTGTATATTTGACAGGACAACTAGAATGGACTTGAATTGTTATTTTTTATATTTTTTTAAAATTTCATCATTTAGCATTAACTTTCTTGAAATTAAGCTTCTAATTTTATTTATTTATTTTGATTTGTGTAAGGTTATCACATTCATCTAATTTTTGCTCCATTATTAAATAGAAGATATCTTTTCACAATATTGGTATGCCTTTATTTTTTAAGATGATCATTGCATGTTTTATTAATTTAATTTATTTATTATTGATGCTATTTTTAATTATATTATTTTAATAACTGAATTTATTGAGTCAAAACTTGTTAATAACTCAAACTTTTGATTTTTTTTGTTTTTTTTACAAACATTAGTATCACTTCAACAACCCCTGTTTTATATTGAAAAAAACTTCATCTGATCAGCGGCGTTGCGTGATACACCTATGTAAGTTCTTTCTATTTATTTTTCTAACGTTTTGTACATGCTAATCGGCTAATTTCTATCAGACTGGTTCTAACTTCGATCATAATATTTTATTTTTTTAATTATTGTTAATGAAAGGAAGCCGGAAAAACAGAGAAGAATGAACTAATTAAATGTGAAAGTTCATATATATATAAATAAGATAAAACGAGACAAATGAATACAAGAAGCAATTGACAGTGTTCAAATGAAGGTATACAGACAACACAATTCCTCACACTACTGCGCATAGAAGTAAGAGCCAAGCACTCAAAAGATATATCTCTGACATGACAACTCCATAGTCAAACTTGAAACGAGACTAATTTCCAGCTGGTGGCGGGGAGAGGAATGGAATAGAGGGAATTGTAGTTGGGAGAGGGATATTGGGAATTGAAGGCATGCTTGGAAGCGGAGGCTGTTGGGTATGCAACCAAAGTCCCACATTGGCTAGAAATGGGGAGGATCATGGGTATATAAAGATGGACAAATATCTCCATTGGTATGAGGCCTTTTGGGGTATAGCCCAAGAGCAAATCCATGAGGGCTTAGGCCCAAAGTGGACAATATCATACCAATGTGGAGAAAGTGGTGTCCATAGTCCCTACAAGTGGTATCAGAGCCTTGCCCCGGAGTTAGCCATGATGGATGAATCCTCGAAATGCCGAACAAAAGGTGGTGGGCCCCCAAGCAAATCACGATGTAATCCGTGGATCAGCTCTATTGGATAGGCGGTGTGCTCCTGGTGCTTCACGGACGTGTCCTGGCTCCAACACGGTGAAGAGGAGTTGACCTAGAAAGAGCAAACTCTCAAGTCAGGTAGTGCTCTCCGGATGCTTCATGGACGTGTCCTAACCCCAACACGGTGAAGTGGAGAATGAAGAATCATGGTTGATAGAGAGTGGACGGATAAATGATCGTTTGAGGGGAGGCTCGGTGGTCCTTTGTTTGAGGGGAGGATTGTTGGGTATGCAACCAAAGTCCCACATTGGCTAGAAATGGGGAGGATCATGGGTATATAAAGATGGACAAATATCTCCATTGGTATGAGGCCTTTTGGGGTATAGCCCAAGAGCAAATCCATGAGGGCTTAGGCCCAAAGTGGACAATATCATACCAATGTGGAGAAAGTGGTGTCCATAGTCCCTACAAGAATTGTTAGGTGTGTTGCCATTGAATGTGCCTAACCTTGACTTTGACCATCCACCTTTGTTGAAGAAGATGGCAGCCACCATTGACTCCCATGTGCAGCCTTCTCAATTGTCAAAATTCAGCAGCCATTATTGATGAAAAGGAGCTGGAGTTGGTGCTAGCATTTGCCTATAAAAGAGGCATGTTTTGAGAGCTAAGGTGTGAGAGAACATGAGAATGAAGTGAAGAGAAAGAGGAGAGAAAGAGCTGCTGCCATGGGCAGCAGCCCTGCAGCCATTGCAGCTGCGTGAATAGTGAGTTGAGTTGAGTGGATGTGCCTCCCCCTCCATGTATTTATTGTATCCCTTCTCTATCTATAATAAAATGACTCTCTCCCGTGGATGTAGGCGGTTTTGCCGAACCACGTAAAATATTGTGTCTCAGTGTGCTTATCCCTCCGTTGAGCAATTATCAGTACATCACCGGTCACTGGATTCCGCGCCCAACAATTGGTATCAGAGCTAATGGTTTAAGTGGTGTTTGATTTTTTGCTCAAAAATAAAAGTTGTCAAAATTATGTTTTGACCATACCACTGTGTAAAGGAGGCCGAGACGAAGCCACTGGTGAAAACGGCGTCAAAATCGGACGTCGGACATGGCCGCACTCTCCATCACTCTCCGGCAAGGCGTCTGCCCACGCGCACAGACGCGCCCCACGCGTCTTCTTCACCCGGATGAGTTGACCCGACCCGAATACCAGTTGACCCGACCCATGTGAACAGTATCATGAACAGTGACGGTATCATGAACAGTACCATGCAAAGGATGACGTCATCATGATGCAAGGATGACATCAGCATACACAGTTAGCAAGCAATTGACTAGTCAACATCCATGTCAGCATATGGGGACCCACTGTCACGTCATCAGCCGCGAGCCGAGCCACGTCGAGCCGAGTTGGAGCTGAGCCGAGCCGCGAGCCGAGGGATAGGATCCAGTGTAGCTGATCCTACGTGCAACCGAATCTGAGATTGAATCTGAGCCGTTGTTCAGGCCAGAATTGTGTTGATCAAATCTTAGCCGTCTGAAGTGCGATTTGGACGATTCAATACATGTTTCCAGCTAATTTGATCATTCCGGATGCAATGGTACGGTCCGATCGTTGAGATTCGAGACCAAAATGGCGGTGGTGAATTATTAAAGAGAGATTGCCCGATCAGGAGGCATCTGAAGGTCATCATGGTGGTCGATGAAGATGATGAAGAAGAAGGTGCACATGTTTGCCCAATTACATGTGCTGAACTATTAAGAGGGGGAAATTTAATGCCTTGAAGGAAGGCAAAATTGGGACACTCAGGACACCCGAGATGTGGACAATTTGAGGTGTAGAGTGAAAATTGACGAAGACCAATATTGACGAATCTAAGCACTAGTAGTCTCGCTAGATGTTGAGAAATCATGTATTAAACCTGTATATTCCAGATCACTTGTAAAGGAAAGCCGCAACAAAGCTAGCAAATGGTTGTATATACGGAGAGACAGTACGATGGATAGATATGGCCTAAGAAGTTCTGTCTAGGAGATTGGGTTTTAAGCGGGACCGTTGTGACCCCTCCAATCTTTCCTGGGAACTTGCTTAGTGGAAGGATTATCCATACGGTACTATTTTCGTATATGTGACAGTTTGTTATGAAACTGTTGAAGACTAGTAAGATGACGGCACAAGGGGAACAGTTGAGTTCCGCATGATCAAGGATCTAATGGAGTGGTGATTTCTTCAAAGAAGCTAGATTCGGTGACTGTGATTTCTTGAGGGGAGAATTAATGAAGACCCTGATAATGGAAGAGAAATACAGCAAGGGAATAAAGATTGGCACCCTATTTTGACTTGGACAGGTGTTGTGACAGGATGAGCTGCTATCAAACATAAGCAAGGAATAGGGAGAAATCTGGAGAACAGAAATTGCACGAGGGCACACGGAGATTGTGCAAGAGTACCCGAGGGATCCAACGAGGTACTGAAATGAGACAATAGGTGCAAGGAGAAGAAGTGTTCCCAGATGAAGCTCAGAGCAGAGACTGTTAAAGTTTGTACAACAGGAAGTCTTTTATGCTCTTGATGAAGACAACAGGCGAAGACCTTTCCAATGCATGCAAGGATGGAAAGAGAGCTGTTGCAGAGGCACCTAATTGAGGGGGTGCAAACGCCTATGATAAAAGGCGACCGCCTATAAAAGGAGAAGACACCAAAGAGAGTTGGTGTAGGTGGAGCTGTCAAGCAGAAAGGCGTAGAAGCTCCAAACATAGAAATCGAGGTGGAGGATTGCGAGGAGTATACCGCAACTTTCTCTTTCTATGTTATTAGTGGCAGTAATCTCTCCCAAGTCCACATGGTGTTAGAGAATCTTGGAGCCACTGAAGCATCCCAACTGAAGGAGGATGCGACTGCCTATGAAAGACAAAGACACCTCAGGAGAAGGTGTGAGGGCTGTGATAGGAGCCCCGGTTCAAACCGCCGCATGACGACGAGCGGAGACACCTCGGATGGAAGGTGTGAGGGCCATGATATGTGCCCAGATTTCAGACCGCCGCATGACGACGAGCGGAGACACCCGAGGAGAAGGTGTGTGGGCCACGATATGAGCCCAGTTTAGAACGCCCCAGAGCCGATATGATGGCTAGATATAAGTGGACAGATGGATAGCCAATGAAGTGGCTATGATGAGTATGAAGACAAATGTAGGATTGACTTTCATGGATATTGCCCCCATGCTAAAGATCAATGAGCTAGAAGACATTTGCCTTGGACAATAAGTGGATGACTTGTGGAGCATTAAGACGCGGCTGCTATGAAGGAGCAGAGGGCATGCGCAGGTTCCGGGAACGAGTTGACTCTTGTCAAGGTGGTGAGCTCGAAGATGGCATTGTAATACTCAGAGTATGAAGAAATATATGGATCAACCTTTAATGGGCTGCCCCCATGGTTAAAGGTGGAGAGCTACCTGGACTCTTACGACTAAGAGCGAGAGACTCAAGGAGAAGTAAGGCGTGGTTCCTAGGGTGGAACAGAGGGCAGGCGCAACTCCTGGATGAGTAGACTCTTGGAAGAGTGGTGAGCTCGTGATCATATTGAGATACTCAGATAATGATTGTCGCACTTGGAAATAGAAATTTCCGTTTGAGGGGGTGTTGTAAGCCTTGGTGTGAGGCTTGATGAATCATTCCGGACCGAGCATGGTTGATACGCTCGAAGGGGAATGTTGTGTCCCAGAGACAAGCGTTAACACTCTTCAGATGTGAAGTGGCAGACCATCTGGTTGTAGTGATCCTTTTGTGTGAGAAAAGGTGTGCTTTGGTGACTCTGGTGATTGAAAGGTTTGGCGAGTACCTGTAAACTTGGCCGGAGATGCTCTCAGAATGGTAAGCTTGGAAGAGCTGCAGGATGCAAGATTGTGCTGAAGAAGCAAGAGGACAATTGCCCATATAAATGTCAAAGGGGGTGATTGTTAGGTGTGTTGCCATTGAATGTGCCTAACCTTGACTTTGACCATCCACCTTTGTTGAAGAAGATGGCAGCCACCATTGACTCCCATGTGCAGCCTTCTCAATTGTCAAAATTCAGCAGCCATTATTGATGAAAAGGAGCTGGAGTTGGTGCTAGCATTTGCCTATAAAAGAGGCATGTTTTGAGAGCTAAGGTGTGAGAGAACATGAGAATGAAGTGAAGAGAAAGAGGAGAGAAAGAGCTGCTGCCATGGGCAGCAGCCCTGCAGCCATTGCAGCTGCGTGAATAGTGAGTTGAGTTGAGTGGATGTGCCTCCTCCTCCATGTATTTATTGTATCCCTTCTCTATCTATAATAAAATGACTCTCTCCCGTGGATGTAGGCGGTTTTGCCGAACCACGTAAAATATTGTGTCTCAGTGTGCTTATCCCTCCGTTGAGCAATTATCAGTACATCACCGGTCACCGGATTCCGCGCCCAACAGAGGCATGGTGGCCTTTGGAACTGCAGGCAGTGCTGGCATCGTAGGAAGGCTAGGAAATGGAGGCAAATTGGATTTAGGCAGTGAAGGTTGAGTGGTTGGCAAGGCTGGCAAGGCGGGCTGTGGCAGAGATGGTATAGAAGGCAATGGTGGCAATGGTGGTTTAGGCAGATTTGGCAATTGCAGAAGATTACGAGCTGCTTCCCCACCCAAAAACGACAAAGCAATGAAGAGAGACAAGACAAGACACTTGAAAGTTGCCATGCTGGTAATGTTCCAAGGCCTCACAAGACTATAAATGAGCAATAATATATAAGCAAAAAGAGGATTGCAGGAAATTGTGAGTGACAATGGAGGACTTTTCTTTGGGTTAATATAGAGGAGATGAAGAGGGGAGCTTGAATTGTTGATTGTTGTTGATCACTAGCCATGGTTTTCTTCAGTTTCTTTTTCTTTTTTCATACGCAAGATTCAAACGCTCGAAGTTCTTCTTTTCTACCTGTTTGCTTTTTAGGTGAACTAGTGCAGTTCATTGGTTGTTGACCAGCAATCAAGTTAACTATATATATAGATTACAGGAATCCATTAATGATTATCAAATTAATAGAGGAGAAATCAGACTTTTAAAATTCTTAGACCACAAGGAGTGACTAAGTTATCCATACCAAAAAAAAAAAAGAATCCAAGGGTTTTTTTATATTTTTTTTCTTTTTAAAGCATAGTCTAAAGAATGAATTACCTTTAAAAGTAGAAATTTTTTAACTCACATCCAAGGGTTTTTTTTTTTTGTAATTTCATCCGGGTTTTTTTAATTATAATTAAGTTGATTAAGAGAAAATTGATAGTTTAATAAATATAATATTATCAAAAATAATTGAAGCATGTAATATACGTGTTAATGAGTGGGTTGATGTGTGAGGAGGCATTCGACTAACAAATAATGGTTTTCAAGATAGTATTCAAATCATCCCAGTTGTCCATTCATTTATAGGCAACACGTGTGACTTACTGACACTCGATTTTGAATCGATGATTTTTTTGGTTTCTCCCACTTTCTTGATTTTCATATCTGATCCTTTAAATTTTCAAAATAGTCATTCAATTTATTTTTCTTTCAAATTTGATCCATTTTTTATTATTTTTGTTTTATTTAAAATAATTTATAAAATTTGATATCTTTTCCAATTTCATCATCTAATTTTTTCACCTGTCAGATTTGGTCCCTATTATTTTTATTGCTATTTGTTTTACTTGAGATAATTTTTAAAATTACATATTTTTTATGATTTTATTTTCTTTTAGTTTTTTTCCTATCATATTTGATTATCATTTTTTTATTGTTATGTTTTTTTTTTTACTTTGGCAAATTTTTTATATTGATATATTTTTTTTATTTCATTCTTCAACATTAAATTTATTAGGGATTGAGCTTCTTAATAGAGCCTGACTCTAGGATTTTCTCGAGTTGCGAGTTTGGAAAATTAACTCTGGTTTAAGAGATTCACTTAGGTTTGATTTTTTTTTTTCTTAGGTTTTAAGATTTATTTAATTGGAGATTGAACTCCATTATCTTTTTTTATTTTGTTTTCTATAATATGTTTTCATGAATTTTGAAAATAACTCAGGTTATTTTGAGTCTTTTTCTTTGTTGTTTTTTGTCAAATTTAGCTTTTTTAAAAAAAAAAAAATTGATAAAAAATAAGCATGAGATGCTCACTTCATGATAATAGTTGGTTTGATTTCTAGGTCATTATTCTAACGATGTGTGCGATCTTTTTCGATGTTGTCATGTAACAATTTATAATACCGTTGAACCATATCAATGATGTCCACTACAAAATAACGATGAGTCTCCAACAAGATTTTGTTTTTCTTCTTTTGAGTATGATATTGCTAGGTCATTTTTTATAGTTAATTATTGCCAACTTTTCTTTGTTTGCTTTATTTACTATAGATACTTTTTTTTTTAATCTTATAATTAAATGAACTAGGCTTATTGAACATGGTTAAGTCAATGGTCCATATCTTTCTTTTAAAAAAAAAAAATACTAGCGTAGCCTACATATTATTTTGTTATGTTAGAAAAACTTTAACTGCGCCTATGACTTAACATGGGTTACCTATCTAATAATCTTTAAGAACAACTTAAATTATTCCTCACAATTGCCCAACATGAGGGCAAAAGATAGAAGGAGACATTCCGAATGAATATTTTTCTTACCATTTGAATAGTCTATTTGAGGTTGTGGTTTCACTGTTATTTCACTATTTTTTTATTCTTTTTCTTGAAATTATAAAAGTCTCAACACTAGTTGCAAGCATTAAACACACAAGATAATCTTGAACTTGGTTATGTATCTGTTGTAGTCTCTTGGAAAACATCAAGTTTTGGCATTTGTACTCAATAAATCTCTTGTTAGATATCAACAGTTTCATCATTACTAGTGCAAGCTCAGCAGAATTCCAGAAAGAGCAAAGTTTAGTAATCAAACGTGTAGAAAAAACATAAGATAACAATGTTTGAAACTACATTTCTTTTAATTGATAAAGGTATATGTATAATACAAGAAGGCAATGAAATACAAGGAATGAAACAGGAAGCGAATATATATATATATGAATGAAGAACACCAGAAGCAAACATCACAACTCCTCACACTTCTTCACAGGGACCAAAAGATATGAACTTTTGACAGAAAGCTTACTAATCAAACTCAGAATATATATATATATATATATATATATATATATATTATATATATATATATATATATGAATGAAGAACACCAGAAGCAAACAGCACAACTCCTCACACTTCTTCACAGGGACCAAAAGATATGAACTTTTGACAGAAAGCTTACTAATCAAACTCAGAATGAGCAATAGCATGGTCTAGTTTTCAGGTGGTGGGGAAAGGAATGGGATAGAGGGGACTGTTGTTGGGATAGGGATAGTGGGCATTGAGGGCATGCTTGGAAGTGGAGGCAAGGTGACCTCGGGGAGACTAGGCATTGTTGGCGGGCTAAGAAGTGGAGGTAGTGTGGGTTTAGGCAGGGAGGGTTGTGCGGTTGGCAATGTGGGTTGTGGTAGCTCTAGTATAGAATGCATTGGTTGCAACATTGGTTTAGGCAAATTGGGTACCGAAGGTAAAGGGGGCAATTGCAGAAGCTGCCGAGCTGCCTCGCTGCCTGAAATTGATAAAGCAATGAAGAGAGCTAAGATAAAACGACTGAAACTTGCCATCTCGATGCTAAATCTCAAGGCCTGGAAGAGGCTGTATGAACTCGCTAGCTAGGATTGAGAGAAGAAAGAATCGTGTGATATTGTTTGTGACAAATTAACGAGGGATGATAATTGGTTTATATAGATAGATCGATGCATGTTGGAGAGATCTATTTGTGATCTGTTCCATATGGTTGGTCTAGTTTAGAAAACAGGAGTCATTTTGAATGTTGTTGTTATTAGCTCACCTTCTTATCCATCTTCCATTGAAAACAATGCCATGCCTTCCTTTTCTTGTTGTGACACGTTATGTTTTCTTCTTTCCATTTTTCCCTTGAACTGGGTTGTTCAAAACTAAAACTTGTATTTGCTGACCAATCACACAATAAAATATTCCTCAGGTCACAATTTGACATGTAAAGAACTTGCCCACGTGATTACAAGAAAGTGCCTGAAGAATTTCAACATTTTTCTGCATTTGGAAACATGATAGATTCCTTGGCTCAGTTTTTATTCCTTATTGTGATAATTTGCCTTACTCACAAGGAGTTTGCTGAAGGTTAAACATGATAGCTTCAGGCCTAACTTTTTATAGCTATTTTTGTGTGGCCAAGGATGGGATATTAACTTTTTCCATGTGACTAGATGTATTTATATATCTAGGTTTTGAAATTTCTTCATGAAAAGAGATAACATATAATTGATGGAGAAATTGGTGTGTTACCTGCCATAAGGTGACGTCAAATAACACGTTTTTCTACCTCTTGGGAGAAGTTGAGAAAGGAAAGGGTTTTGGGTTTAATTATAAAATTATGATTAAGGTTTAATAATTGCCACCTTGTATTATGGTCACTATAAAACCTAATGGTCTGCGAGAATCGAGGTTAAAAACTAGTTGTGCAAAGGGAAGACGCATCACCCCTAATACAGATAACCTAAGATAAGTTGCATTATTATTTGATTGTTATTCTAAGTCCAGGAGTTAAGAAAGAAAAGGGTTTTAGCATTGCATTTATTTTGCACTTTATATCATTAATACCTGAGGTTGTACTCTACTATATAGTTGTACACCCCTCAATATTAAAGTCTACACCTAAATCTTAACACTCTAAATATAAGGTGAACAAAATGATTAGTGAAGAATTTTTGGTATTTTGGCCAAACCCTAATGAATAATCATAAACTAGTTATGATTTATATTTTTGCATTTCAAAACATGAGAAAGATGCTTTTTTTTTTCTTTTTTTGGTAAAAATTATGCTTAGAAAACTTTTAGGATTTGGTCGTATGCATGAAAACAAAATATTTTTTGTTTTTTTGAAAGAGGAAATTAATTTTAAAAAAATTGAGATTTTTTTTTAATCTTCAATTTTTTTTTAAGAAATGTTTCGGAGAAAACCAAGTATTTTAGTACAAGATTTGCATCTTACAGTTTAAATACACAGCCCGATATTATGCAAAATTGTTAAAAAAACATACGAGAAAATCACATTTTCTTTTAAAGGGCCTTCAAAATTTTTTTGTTTATATATGGGTTGAGTCAAAGAGGGTCCATCCCGACCCAGTCAAGTTGGGCCGACAGGTGGCCCAACAGACCCTTATTCTTCTTTTAAGGGGGTGGTAGGGTGGACCCCGCCCATCTATATGGGTTGGGCCGAAACGGGTCCAGCCCATGATCTACATGGTTGCTAGTCCAACCCAACAATGCAAACAGAACAATGGTTTTGCATGCAAATTGCCATGGTTTTCCATCAAAATAAGGAGGAGAAGAGGGCTCCCTAGTGCGGGGGGTGGCTAACTAGCAATGCTGGGAATGTCGACATGATGTTGGTGAAGGCGATGGCAACAGATGCGTAAAGAAAGAAAAGGAAGAAGATGGTTGGCAGATAAAAAGAAAAAATTAGGAAGAAAAGCTGATTTTCACCAACTTTAGGCTCTGATATCTTCCTACTCAATGCATGGAATCCACCCCTATTTATAGGGGATGGAAGAGGGACATCTTGTTTTTACTAGTGCCAAATCTTGGTCGTTGATTCAACCCAGAAAGATCCTAAATGTTGGTTTAGAGTTGTTATTATGACCTAAAAAAGTTGGTTGCTAAGGACTGGTCGAGTTGGTCATTTTAGGGTGGTGCCACAATGACTATAGGCACAATTGGCCGGCGAGACCTACTTTAGGGTGTAGTACAATGTCAACCTATTATGGCGATGTATTGTTTGTCTGGTTTGGTTGAGACATAAAGCATTAAAAGCCCTTGAAAAGTAGTCACCTGAACAACTTTCTCAGCCAAAAGAAAAGATAATGAAAAGTAACTAGACGACACGTTGTGTGGTTCCCTTCTTTTTTTAATGTTCAAAATGGCTCTGTTTTAGACGTTAAATTAGGGATTTTGGCCAAAGTTCAATGTGGTCCTCCAGGTTTAATTTCTTTAAATTCCACCCCTATTTGACCTTAAACCTTAGATTTGATTTAATTTTGCCCTAGTCAAATTTCAACATTAGCTCTGAATTTCAACACCTTTTTCATTTTGGTTCTTTGTTATGGATTTATGCAAATTGACCTTCAATTACCATCAAACTTTTAATTCTCTTCAATTTCACCCCTAATTTCGATCAATTTAGTCCCTAGATTTCAACACCTTTTTTTCAAAATGGTCCTTGATTGCGAGTTTCTTCAATTTAGCTCTTAATTGACCCTAAAATTTTGATTTTTTTTCAATTTTGCCCCTGATTTCAATCAATTAACTTGGTAAAAATTAAATTTGGTGTCCTAAAATTCCAATATTTTTAATTAAGCTCAAATTGGACTCCCAAACTTAATTTTTCACCAATTAAGTCTCAAATAAAATTAATTTGACCCATTTAAAGTATAATGAAGTCCTTGCACATAATTAAATCCTTTAATTGGACCCAAATTAATTATTAAATATAATTAAACTTTAATTTGACCATGATTAAATCATATTGGCGTATTAAAAATATAAGTATGTCATTGCACTTGATTTTTATATAGATTCGTCCAAAAATCATTTAATTTGACTTAGAATCAACATTGTTTCTCCAGGTTTCGTACAAAGGGATAAAATTAGGCTTCTAATTTTGTCAAAACAATTTTAGCTTGATTTCTCTGTATATTTGGAATCCCCTCATCCTGCTTTTTCCTGAATGTTAGTCTTCTTTCTATTATTAATTTATTTTTTTATTTTGAACAAAAAATGTGAATTTGAGGAATAACCTAGAAATAGGTTATGACAGTTACTCCCTCCTCTTTGCAATGCTTATGATAGAAAGTCTCATAATAGACTTTAGATAGTAAACTTTGAAAAGAAAAAAAAGAAAAAAAAGGAATGAGAGATAATGGACTCTTCAGATTAAGAAATAGTTAATGCTTTTGAAAGTGTTTGAGGTGGGGGCGTAAAAGCACACTTAGAGAAAAACAAAATAGGGCTAGGAAGTGCATTATCCCAAAGACAAGGGATAGAAAGTGCATTCAAAGGAAATGGAGATAAGGTTTGTGAAGATGATCTTTGTGAAAAACAGAAAGACTTCTCTTTTTTTTTTTCGAAGTGGTATAGTTGTACCAAGTAACCTGCTTATTGGTAACATTCAAAAATTTTGAAATGGTCACATTGTCATAGGTGACTTGTCTAAATGAAGAATACAAAAGTTTTTTCAAATGATCTCATTGTAATGGGTGACATGCCCAGGTGAAAAATACAAAGATTTTTCAAACTGATCTTATTGTATTGGGCAACCTACCTGGGTGAAAAAATAAAAAGATTTTTCAAAGTAGTCTCATTGTAATGAGCAACTGGGCTAGGTGAAAAATGCAAAAAAATTTCAAAGTGGTCTCATTATAATGAATGACTGATGGGGTGAAAAATACGAAAAGCAAAAAATTTTCAAAGTGGTCTCATTATAATGGGTGATTGCCGAGGTGAAAAATGCCAAAAATTTTCAAAGTGATCTCATTGTAATGGACAACCTGCCTAGGTGGAAAATAAAAGGTTTTTAAAGTGGCCTTATTGTAATGGAAGACCTGCCTAAATAGAAAATGTAGAAATTTTTCAAAGTGATCTTATTGTAATGGGTGACCTGCCTAGATGAAAAGTGCAAAGATTTTTCAAAATGATCTAATTGTAATAGGCGACTTGCCCAAGTGAAAAATAGAAAGATTTTCAAGGTGGTCCTTTTGTATTGGGCGACCTATTCAAGTGAAAAATGCAAAGATTTTTCAAAATTGTCTCATTGTGATGGATGACCTGACCAAATAGAACATATAATCTACCTGGCTAAAGGATTTAGCTAGAGATGTCTTGAAGGGATGACAAGATAGGGCTTAAAGGCGTACTATCTTAGAAGTGAGGGTTCAAAGGCGTGCTCGAAAGGAGGTAGATTTAGAAAACACACTACCATAGTTGAAGGCTCAAAGACATACTCAAAGGGAGGTAGAGTTAGAAAACACATTGCCCAATAGATGAGGGCCCAAAGGCGTGCTCAAAAGGAGGTAGGGTTAGAAAACACCTTACTTGGGAGATAATGGCTCTCGAGAGGAAATAGGGTTAGAAAACGCATTACCTGGGAGATGAGTGCTCAAAGGCACACTCAAAAGAAAAAAAAATAAGCCATGAAAACACACTCGAAAGGAGGTAGGGTTACAAAATGCACTACCCGAAAGATGAGGGCCTAAAGGTGCGCTCGAAAAAGATTTGTTGTTGAGACACTAATCTATTAAATATCAAAGTAATGCATTATGATCAATATGCATGTATACTTACATGAAAAATATAAGTTCCTTTTCTTCATAGAGTTTTTCTTTTCTCAAAAGTTTGGGTCTCTGTAATAAGCTTCAATGATTTTTCGCTCTTGTTTACTTGAGTCACATTTTATTATCTTGACATCTAAGAAGAGCATAACATCATTATACTTCTTTATCTACAAACCTTTATCTCAAAGGTCGTTAGCTCTGCCCTACATTTTCTATTTTTTAAGAAAAGAAATCATAGACCTAGTCCTATGATGTGTTTTTTGGATTGCCCCCCAACCTGATCATACCCCTGAGTGTTTAATTCAAGTTTTCTTTGGGGATAAGGCCATGCGAAATAAGAATTGGTTATTTATAAGGAGTTGTTTTCATGGAGAATTCATAAAAATCTTTTTTATGTTAGTTTAAAGTAAACTTGTTCTTAAAATAATTCAAATGATTCCCATGAACAGGTCTTTATATGGGCTGGGCCGAAATGAGTCCAGCCCACGGTCCACATGGTTGCTGGCCTGACCCGATAACCATGTTAATTAACTTTTCTTCATTTTTCTTGCAGAACAATGGTTCTGCATGCAAATTGCCATGGTTTTCCAGCAAAATAGGGAGGAGAAAAGGGCTACGTGGTGTAGGGGTGGCTAACTAGCAATGCTGGAAGGATAATGTGTTGTCAACAAATTGAAATTGTATAAATTTTTAAAAGAATATATTGAAAAATAATCTAAAATATAAGCACTTTGCCTTTTTTGGCTCATTCATCTGGTATGATGCTTTATTATCTTTTAAAATAAAAAAAAATATCTTCAAGAAACCACCAACATTTGTTTGTTGTCCACTGGAGCTTGGGAAACAAAGCTTCTCCTTCAATCTACAAGTTAGCCAAGTCTTCATTTTTTTTATGATCTTTTTGGCACCCTATAATTGCTCAATTAGTTTCAGGTTAGCTAACATTTGGCTAGCATCGCATTTATATTTGTTCTCAAGATTATTTCTTACATTTATATAGTCTAATATGTTGAGATTGTTAGCTATTTATATTTTATACGAAGTGAAAAAAAAAAAAAAAAAAAAAACCCAACCACGATAAGAACACCCTTTCCTAAGCTCGATAGAGGAAACATCTAAATGCCAACCTCCCATGCCCTAGCCATAAGCAACTGTCAACATTGCAAAGATTGAGAAAAAATATTCAAGGCCATCCTATCTATGATAAGAATTGCAGCTAATCATGTAAAGGCTAAGAGAACAACAAAATTATTCCATCCCACAAAGCAAAAACAAAAAGTTTTTGTTTGAAAGAAATGAACCAATCATACCTCAAAAGACAATAAACGAAGAAGAATTTAAAAATCCAAAGACAGTAAGCCAAAAGGAATCCAAAAAATAAATCATGTTCATAAAAACAAAGAAAACCCATCCAAACCAACCCCAAGAGAAAGGAAAAAAATGATTAAGTAGAACTGAAACAAAAAATGCCTGCAAACAAAATATTTTGAAACCATTTAGCAAGATAAACTTATCGCATGAAATTAAACATGCACTAAACAATGAAAGAATATAGAACACAATGAAATATGGAAGTTGTTGGATTTAATTGTTTTTGGGACAGACTCTAACAATAATGAAACAAAACAATAATGAAATCACCAGCAACAAACAACTTCAGCAGGCAAACAACTTAGATAGCAAAATCATTCTTAGATATTGTTGTCAATTGTCCTTAACACAGCAGTTAAGCCAAAAATGAACAAATATGCCAAGAATCAAACATTGCTAGCTAACTAATACTTCAACAACAATCTGAAGCCCAATTAAACATGCAATAAAGAATGATGGCCAAGCAAGGAAAAAGAAAGGAATTGAAGAACCTATTGATGCTCGGACACTTAGGCATGCAACGACAGAACAAGAAATTAATCCATGATAATAATGGTTATGCATGGTTTGCATGTTAATTCATCAATGACACTGTTTATGTTTATTAAAATGTTAATAAAGTGAGTTAGGCTTTTAATTCTACTTCTTACTATTCTTTTAAGTGAGCTTACATGACATATTTTTTAAGAGAAATATAGCAAGAGATGAGACTATTGGTGTGCACACGATGTACACACAACCTAAAATTGCCCACAGCAAAGCTTGGGCAATCAATCTAGTAGAGTTTAAACCTAAAAGGGTACAGTTTAGCTAATTTTCTCAAGTTTATCCAATGTGGTCATTAGTATGGAAAGTGATTTTTTTGGAGTATAAATAATATAAAATATATTTTAGGATGCAAGTGATTATCCATATTCTATATCACTGTAATTTCCAATCTTTTTGTCCACCCAAAATTTCTAGCGGTTAAAACATATGTTGCCTTTCTTGATTTTTTAAGTTCAAACTTCGAGGTAAAAATATGAAAAACTTAGGTTGAGTATTGATATATCAATTGCACATTAGATAGCACAGTATATCACGCACACATCACCATAGTTGAGTTTAAAACTCAGAATAGTTTAATAAAAGAAAATAAATCTGATGTAAATATATTATTTCAAAGATATACTAGTAATGAATCTCAAATTTAGGATCAAATGAATATTTTTCTTGCCATTTGAATCTAAGAGCCTATTTGAGGTTACGGTTAAACAGTCATTTCATAATTGTTTTGATTTTTTTTTTCTTCAAATTATGAAAGTCTCAACACTAGTTGCAAGCATTAAACACACGAGATAATCTTAAACTGGGTATGTATCTGCTGTAGTCTCTTGGAATACATCAAGTTTTGGCATTATACTCAATAAAACTCTTGTTAGATATCAACAGTTTCATCATTACTAGTGCAAGCTCAGCAGAATTCCAGAAAGAGCATAATTTAGTAATCAAATGTGTGGAAAAAACACCAGATAACAATGTTTGAAACTACATTTCTTTTAATTGATAATACAAGAAGGCAATGAAATACAGGGGATGAAAGAGGTAGTGAAAATATATATATATAAATGAATGAAGAACACCAGAAGCAAACAGCACAACTCCTCACACTTTCTTCACAGGGACCAAAAGATATGAACTTTTGACAGAAAGCAAACATAAAAAACTCAGAATGAGAAATAGTATGGTCTAGTTTCCAGGTGGTGGGGAGAGGAACGGGATAGAGGGGATTGTTGTTGGGATAGGGATAGTGGGCATTGAGGGCATGCTTGGAAGTGGAGGCAAGGTGACCTTGGGGAGACTAGGCATTGTTGGCAGGCTAGGAAGTGGAGGCAGTGTGGGTTTAGGCAGGGAAGGTTGTGCGGTTGGCAATGTGGGTTGTGGTAGTGTTGGTATGGAAGACATTGGTGGCAATGTTGGTTTAGGTAAATTGGGTATCGAAGGTAAAGGGGGCAATTGCAGAAGCTGACAAGCTGCCTCGCCGCCTAAAATTGATAGAGCAATGAAGAGAGCTAAGACAAAATGGCTGAAACTTGCCATCTCGATGCTAAATCTCAAGGCCTGGAAGAGGCTGTATGAACTCGCTAGCTAGGATTAAGAGAAGAAAGAACTGTGTGATATTGTTTGTGACAAATTAACGAGGGATGATAATGGATTTTTATAGATAGATCGATGCATGTAGGAGAGATCTATTTGTGATTTGTTCCATATGGTTGGTCTAGTTTAGAAAACAGGAAAGTCGTTTTGAATGTTGTTGTTGTTAGCTCACCTTCTTATCTATCTTCCACTGAAAACAATACCACGTCTTCATATGTTTTCTTCTTTTCCATAGGTTCGGGATTCAAACTTTTATTTGTTGACAAATCACAAAATAAAATATTTTGTTTGGTCATCTAGTTTTGAATTCAAATTACAAGAACCTAAAATCACTACACACAAGTTTAAATTCAATGTGGATTGTATTAGTTTGATTACAATTTCGATTTTCAATTCAAAAACCAATCAATTAGCCTCGAATTAGCCTCAAAAGGTAAAAGAATCTTGTCATAGGATCCGTTTGTCATCCTAAAATTATTTAGAATTAACATGGTTTTTTCATATTTTTTTTACAAAATAAAATTACTTGATTATCCTTAAAAAAAAAACAAAAATATGAAGAAATTATGATTCAAGATTCCTCAACAAGGTCTAGATTTAGAACTAAGAAAGAAGGTTGAAGAAGTGGAATTTAAAGATATATACGAATAAGAGTAAGAGCTTCAAGGCAAGAGAATTTATATTGAAAGAATAAAAGGAAAAGAAAATCCTAATTTATAGGACTGATTATCCAGAAGCAATGGATGTTGATATAGTAGAGTTTGTGTCAAGTGAATATGTAATTTGTGAACTACCGACTAAAAACAATGTCACGGCCTTAAAGTCTTTGAAATCAAATAAGAAAAGACATTATTCATTCAACATAAATTAAGATCATGCTATCTTTGCAAGAGGAAAGTTGAGTTAAAAGGAAAAATAAACAAATGATTAATAAATAATTAAAGCGCAAATCTTATTGCAAGAGGCATAAGATAATCGAGATACGACAGCGGAGATCAAACATGAAGTTCTTCTGTTCAAATTCTGTAGATTTAGTTCAGCAGACTAGTAAATGTGCTCAAATTCTGCAGAAATGACTGTCAGCAGCTGATTCTGCAGAAATATTCTGCACTAATGGCTTATCTCTCCTACAACTATGTGCAAAGCAACGTACTTCATTGTTACTCTCAGGTCCAAATTTGAGTTCATGGGCAAGAGCTTTGTGTGGTAAGTTATTTTTTCTATGAAAACTTTATATTGCAATCCGTAATCTAAAAGATTTAAACACCGATTGTATCTTATTCACATCAACTATGTTCAGATTGCCAATTTCATTTCTTCGACCAGACGAAATGATTTATTATGATAATATGGTGTAACCATGAGAAACAGCAATTAATGTGGAAAGAAAGGAGGTAAATCTATTGAGAACTGGCAATAGACATGATGCCATGACACAGACAAGTACAGGGAATTTTGGAAACAGCAACAATCCTCGAGTAAATGAGAGAGAAAGAAATACAGAGAGGAATAAATGAATTCCTCACGCTACTTCGTAGAGATCGATACAGTACGCTGAATAGTCGAACATGCAGAAAAGGAACAGAGCTTGCGCAATAACAACAAACAAAGAATGAATCGAGCTTTTGGAGGCAGGACTTGGTGGAGGAAACCATTAACAAGCTTTCAGAGGCCATGATCGCGTCCAAGGCGTCTTCAAGTTACCACAACAACGACCGGGATGGATTCTCGTGATGGGGGGAGGAAGAAAACTGGCAATGAGGGTGGACAGCACGTCTTCTCATCGAAAATGGCCTGAATAGTCGATACAGTACGCTGAATAGTCGAACATGCAGAAAAGGAAAGCTAACATTGGCCTAATTTCCGGGAGGTGGGGAGAGGAAGGGGATCGTAGTTGGGATGGTGGGGATTGAAGGCATGCTTGGAAGTGGAGGCAAGGTGACCTTGGGGATAGCTGGCATTGTTGGCAGGCTCGGAAGTGGCCAAGTTAGAATTTCCACGATACTGTGGGGATGATCCAGCTGAATGGTTCAATCGGATGGATTAATTTTTTGAATATCAAGAGACTGCTGACAATTAAAAGGTATCATTGGCTTCATTTCATTTGGAAGGAGAAGCCAACCAATGGTGGCAATGGTTGCATCGAGCCTGCAAGGAAGAAGGATGAACTATAACGTGGGAGATATTTGAAGAAGAGCTTTGGGCACGGTTTGGACCCATAAAATATGAGGATTTTGATGAAGCGTTATCAAATTTTGCTTACCAAAAAAAAAAAAGTTATCAAAAATTCGACAAGCGGGGTCCTTAAAGGACTTTTAGAAGGAGTTTGAAAGGTTGGGCAATCAAGTTCATGGTTGGACTTAAAAAGCATTGGTGGGCACATTCATGGGTGGACTTGAAGTAGAAATTTCTGATCCTATTCACATGTTCAAACCACTGATTTTTAAAAATTGGATTTATTTTACAATTTTATTTTTTTTAATTTTTTTTCTTATTAGATTTGATCTTTATTCTTTTAAGTGCTATTTTTTTCACTTTGATAAATTTTAAATTGATATTTTTTTTTTCATTCATTAACATTAAATTAATTAGGAATTAAGATTCTTGATTAAGCATTATTAAAGGTCCAACAAGTGGGTTCCTTAAAGGGACTATAAGAAGGAGTTTGAGAGGTTCGGCAATCGAGTTCATGGTTTGACTCAAAAGGCGTTGGTGGGCACATTCATGGGTGGACTTAAAGTAGAAATTTCATGCTATTCAGATGTTCAAACCACGAACTTTTAAAAATTGAATTTATATTACAATTTCACTTTCCTTCAGTTTTTTTCCTATCAAATTTGATTTTTATTTTTTTTTAGTGCTATTTTTCTACTTTGGTAAATTTTAAATTGATATATTTTTTTGTTCCATCCATCAACATTAAATTAGTTGGGAATTAAGATTCTTGATTAAGCTTGGGTCTAAGATTTAATGGGTTACGAGTTTTGGATATTAACTCAGGTTTAGAACATTCATTGCTTCTTCTTTTTTATGTTTTTTTAGATTCATCCTTCAACATTGATTTAATTGGAGATTGGGCTGCGTTATTTTTTTATCTGCTTTTTTTTTTTAATTTTTCACTGATTTTAAAAATGACTCAGGTTATCTTGAGTCTTTTTATTTGTCGTTATTTGTTAACTTGTCTTTTTCTTAAAAACAAATATTTTTGAATTAAATTAAATATAAGCATGAGTTCTCACTTCATGATATTTTATTAGGTTTACTTTCCAAGTCATTACTCTCATGACACATGCGATCTCTTAAGTAGTGTTGTCATGTAACTTTTCGCAATAACATTAGAATTGTCTAGGCAAGCTCTTTCTAGTGATGGAGCGATGTTCACAGTGGAGCGATGTTCACGGCGAAGCGATGCTAAGCCTCCAATGGGTTTTTTTCTTCTCTTCCCGAATACGATATTGACAACTTATTTTTTATAATTAATTATCACTTTTTTTATTTTTTATTTTAACTAAGAATGCCTTTTTTATTGTATTATTAAATCAACAGAGTTTATTAAACTCATTCAAATTAATTATGTCTTCTTTAAAAAATAATGATATTGTTTAAATTTTTTTTTTTTTTATGTTCGAAAAAAATTAAACGAACTCATGAGATAGCGTTATATAATGTATATCGAGAGCTTGATTGGCAGTGTAGTTGCGGGTTGCTTTTCAAATAACTTTTCGTGCTACCATGCATTTCAATGATTTTAAAAAAAAAAAAAATTATTTTTGATATCAGCACATCAAAACGATTTGAAAACACTAAAAACATATAAATTTAAAGTTAATAAAAAAAATAAAAAAAAAAAATAAATTTTTTTAAAAAATACTTTTAAAAACACAAAAACGAACAGGTAAATTGGCGTAAGCAATTCTAGAAGAAAAAAAAAAATTACTGATCGAGGTCTTATTTGTGATGGAATCTGCAGCTTTGACTGATGAGGTTGCAAGTTCTAATTGGATCTGGACCCTTCGTTCAAACAAATCTTGGATCTGATTACCAGGAATTGGACGGTTTCAACTCAGCAGGAACTGTTGTGCCGATTGGTTGGAAAATCAAAGCATAAATGCTAAAAGTTTATCTTCTTGCAACTCTCAATGACTTATTTTATGAAGATGTCATCGGGATTTCAATTAAACGTCTTTCTTGATTGTAATTTCAAACTTTTGGCTTAGGCCCAATATTATTTTTTTACTAAAAACATATTTTTAAAATGAAAAATAAGGATCTTGTTTGTTTAAATTGAAATAAATAAATAAAATGATTATAAAATATTAGATGAACCAAATAAAGCTCTTAGTTTTCATCGTGTATAACTAGTTTTGTTACTCCAAATGTCTATAGCATCTTTTACCCAACACGGAAAGGAAATTAAAAAGTCAAAGTTGAAGCAAGAGTGCCAATTGTTTTATAAAAATTACTTTTAATTGAGGTTGGTTTGAAAAAATAGATGTTTGGTTAAAACTGTGGTTGAAATTGAGGTTGAAGAAAAAGTAGTTTAATATGTTTGGTTAATAAAAATGCTTTTCAAATTGAGGTTATAAAATAATTAAAAATATATATATATATATATATATTAATGATTTTTAATTTAAATATTGTAAATTTAACTACTGTTATTACATCATGAAATAAATAATATTGATATCAAATATTTTTTATTATTCCATTACACTATGTGCAATGTCATCACATGCGAAAATTTATCCAACAAGGACTATATTTTTCATGGTTTCTTAAGGGGCAACAACAAAAAACTGAATCTTTTGTTACGTCTTCAAGCGATCTCCTTTTAATTTTTTAAATAGAACACAATTAAAATAAAAATAAAAACTAAATTTTTTTTAACTGGGTCGGACCCGGCAATAACATAATTGGATTGCAATCAAATTTCATAAATGGTATGTTATTATAATTTTTTAAAAAAACAAAAAAAAATTTAAAACTCATTTTCATGGATTTTCAAAAAAATAAAGGATAAAACTGTTCACTTAGTGAACAGTGCGCAGTGGAGCATGGCTCCACTGTTCCTGTTCAATGAACAGTGGAGCCATGCTCCACTGTTGATGTTATTATCAGCATGAGAAGCAGGAAAATACTGCTTCTCGTAACCTGCGTTTCAACTTTAATTATTTGTGGGGCCTATCAGCGAAACTCATTTTTTTTTTTAACCAAACACCTGGTAGTGTGGTTGCGAGTGAACCTCACCCGCAACCACACTACCAAACGGCCACGAAGTGTCAAAAGTCACCTTTGAACAAGCAAACGGCTAGAGTTTAGAGTCTTACAGCACAGTCAACACGGGCATGGTGAGGTGAGATGGCGGCGTGAAGCTCTCAAGAAGGACTCCATGTTCCTTCCCTCTCATTATTTGTCTCAACCATAAGAGTTCTAATCTTGGTTTTCTTACTGAATAAATTTTCTCCGTAATTATTTGTCTCTTCAAAGAGATTATAATTCTTTAAATAGGCCTGAAATCGACAGTGTCCTGGAATAAATAATGGTATTTTTATTGGTAAAAATTAAGACGTATTGGTCCCACTTGAATTAAAAAACAAAAATAGGGACAAATAAGTAAAAGGCCAGTTGAATTTAGACCTGGGTCCCTCCCATGGA
This sequence comes from Populus alba, assembly GCF_005239225.2. Taxonomy (NCBI): domain Eukaryota; kingdom Viridiplantae; phylum Streptophyta; class Magnoliopsida; order Malpighiales; family Salicaceae; genus Populus; species Populus alba. The sequence goes on along the minus strand of NC_133300.1, from coordinate 6,396,498 downwards.
ACACACAGAGCATCTTCCATAAACGGCTGCTCCATACAATTCAACAAGTGGTACCCACTTGTAAAGTTGAACAGAAAAAACACGCGAACCCTCTAGTCCTTCTAAAAACACTAACCCAAGTCAACATGTGAACGGAGATTGCCGCGTCCAGCTTTCAAGAAGGTCTCTGTGTTCTTTCCCGGCGCCTAGTCTCTGTATAAATATGGATGGATTATGGTCTAACACTCATCAACACACCTTTTTTTATCTCTCCTTCCTCTATTGTATATTCACTCTGTTCATTTCTCCATCAATCTCGATTGTTGATTCGACTCTTTCTTTGATCATCAGCTCTTGAAAGTCCATTAGAAACTATATCATGGGTTTGAAAGGTTTTGTTGAGGGTGGTGTTGCCTCCATCATTGCCGGTGCTTCCACTCACCCTTTGGATTTAATCAAGGTCCGTATGCAACTTCAAGGTGAATCCCACATCCCAAATCCATCTTCCGTGCAATCCTATCGCCCTGCTTTTGCGTTGAGCTCTACGGCCAACATCTCCTTACCGACCAGCTTTGAACCCCCTCCTCCACCCCGTGTGGGACCCCTTTCCATTGGTGTCCGTATCATCCAATCCGAGGGCGCTGCCGCCCTTTTTTCTGGTGTCTCCGCTACCATCCTCCGCCAAACCTTATACTCCACCACCCGTATGGGCCTTTATGATGTCCTCAAACATAAATGGACGGATCCAGATACCAATACCATGCCACTTGTACGAAAGATCGTGGCTGGACTAATCTCCGGTGCTGTCGGGGCTGCTGTTGGTAATCCTGCTGATGTAGCGATGGTCCGTATGCAGGCTGATGGACGTCTCCCGATTGAACAGCGTAGAAATTACATGAGTGTTGTCGATGCCTTAAGTCAAATGTCAAAGCAGGAGGGTGTCGCTAGCCTGTGGCGGGGTTCGAGTCTTACAGTCAACCGGGCGATGATTGTGACGGCGTCACAGCTGGCATCATATGATCAAGCCAAGGAGATGATCTTGGAGAAGGGTTTGATGAGTGATGGGATCGGCACCCATGTCGCAGCAAGTTTTCTGGCTGGTTTTGTGGCTTCCGTCGCTTCAAACCCTATTGATGTGATCAAGACTAGAGTTATGAACATGAAGGTTGAGCCCGGGGTTGAACCACCTTACAAGGGCGCATTAGATTGTGCAATGAAGACTGTCAAGGCAGAGGGTCCTATGGCCTTGTATAAGGGCTTTATCCCTACAATTTCAAGGCAGGGACCTTTCACTGTTGTGCTATTTGTCACATTAGAGCAAGTTCGGAAATTACTTAAAGATTTTTGATCAATTATTACAATGATGAAGATAGATTAAGGTTTATCTAAACTGAAGGCAGCGAAACAAGCACTCAGGCTTTATATTCATTGATTTATTTGTTCAACTTTGATTACATATTGGAAGCAATATAATTTTTCCCCTTCATTAATTATTTGTTTAAGAGTGTGTGGCTGAACAAAAATGGATGATCAGTGGTGAAATGTACTAAAAATTACAATCAGAGATGATACTTCAGTATGAAAATCTTATTTATCTCTTCCTAATCTTTGTATTAAGCTGTCCAGATTTTAAAGATAGAATGTATAATGTCAAATGTTAGCTTCTATTCTGTGGTTTCTTATAGTTCTTCCTGCTTTGAAAACCAGTCCCCTTAAGCCTCCTGGGACCTGGGCTCTTGGCCGAAAACTTGCTGGACTTTGGCAGGCACAAGCCCTAGCATCCATTGGAGCAAAAGCGAGCCTCAACAGCTTGCGAATTGAGGGTGTTAGGACTTGAAAACTAAGCTCCAGGTTGGGCCATAACAGTAACACATGGCACTGCAAGATGCTAGCATGAATGAAGTTCATCATAGCTTAGGATGTTGAGGGTCTGATTAGAAGTCGTATATCATGATCAGCAGAATAAAGATGTAAAGAGAAAGAGATGTGATAATCCCAAATGGGATCATAATTAGATCTTAGGCCCACTGTACAGCTTGCCACCATGGTTTGAACAATGATGGATATTTATTGATTTTTTTCAATCAGTTGTATAATACGGAGTCTCTGTGTAAAACTATTCATCATAGTTCATATAATGATAAGAAATTATGATTAAAACTCAAGCTTGATGGAGCTAGAAATTAAAGGATCTACCTGCAAGCTTGTCAATCTGTACAACACCTTGTATAAGATTTTTTTTTTTTTTTTTCCTTACTCTTGTCTTGTTGATTGTTCCGAAAGATAACTAACCTTTCCTCATTCTGATGCTACAGTGATTGTCTCATGCTCTCCACTACCAAACACTCATGATGATTCATCATTGTTCAAATCTATGAGACTTCGAAAGGAACTTAATTAAGAACTAGTAAGCAATTGATACTTTCATTTATTAGTGAAAACTGGCAATCATAACTGTAGAAAGATGGGAACCAACAATGCTGAAGTAGTTGAACTCAGCCATTAACAAACAAATAACAAGGTAGTTTCCAGGATATGTGTGTCAAAGAACCATCTCAACCCAATAGCTTAAGCAGTTAAGTGAGGTCCCAGAATATGATTTATATTATACTCTAACACATCCCCTCGAGTGAAAGCTCTTTAGACTTGAAACTTGTACAGGCTCACATTACCTTTTACTTAATTTTTATCAAATAAATGAGGATGATGAAATTCGAACTCGTGACTGCTTGGTTATCAAGGCTTTAATACCATGTCAAAGAATCATCTTAACCCAATAACTTAAGTTGTTAGGTAAGGTCCATAATATGATTTATATTATACTATAACAGTGGGGAGAGTGGGGGTTGAAGGCATGGTTGGCAGTGGAGGCGATGCCACTGAGCAAGAGTTTGGGATAGAGTAACAAAGAAATGAACTGTCCTGGGTAACATCAGCATCGATCCGAGGGAGAACTGGAAGGCCATTAAGTGAGTATATATAGAGGATCTGGACTTGAGCAAGCGTCTGTGATTGTATTCAAACCTGACAAAGGTGATGTGAAAGCCTTTGGGATTAGTCATTTTACAACTTTGAGCTTAGGAGTTATGTGACCTTGAGCAGAGGATATGGGATGCACACGGCAAGTGCCTCGTTGGTTTTGGAAAGGGGTGCCATACCTCTCACTCTCTTGCAGTTCTCTTACAGCTTCTGTGAGTAAAAAGAATAATGAGCTACTCCTCTGCAATTATCTTTTGTGTAGTATGAAATCCTTCTCCGATAGGAGGAATACACCTTAGAGACATTTCACTTATGCTTTGTACAATTTAGAAAGACACCACTCTCATTATACTCTTCATCTTAAATGATTAGCAAAATTAAGCAAATTGACCTTCAGTTGATTTTTTTCGTATTAGTTTTTGTATATCAAGATTAAATCTACTTCTCCTGTTTGATTAAAGAAAAACCATGATGTTGGGACTGCGACATTCAATTTGCAATTACATTAAAGCTTGATTGTAAATGTTAGTGCATATTTCTGGAAAAAATTACATGGAGAGATAGTAGAGAACAGTAAATCACCACAGCAGATAATAATAGTACACCAAGCAAACTGGATGAAGTTTTACCATAACATAAAACATTTTCTAGATGGTATGTTGATCGTCAAGGACTAGTAGTTTTGGTATTTCAAATTCTGGCAGTTCAGGTTTTGGGAATTCAGGCAGTGGTGGCAACTTAGGCAATTCAGGCATGGGAAGCTCAGGCAATGTTACCTCCAGGAGTTGCCGGGCTTCAACAAGAATTGTCTGGCTGTTCATCAGTGACAAACTACTGATCACAAAAGGTGGGAAAAACAGTAAAACAAATAATTGTCTGGCAGTTCAGGTTTTGGGAATTCAGGCAGTGGTGGCAACTTAGGCAATTCAGGCATGGGAAGCTCAGGCAATGTTACCTCCAGGAGTTGCCGGGCTTCACCAAGAATTGTCTGGCTGTTCATCAGTGACAAACTACTGATCACAAAAGGTGGGAAAAACAGTAGAACAAATAACGGGAAGTTATGATTGGCGATGGCTTTGAGAGAGGAGAGTCCTAGGCTTTTAGCAATCACAGGTTGGATTTTTATAGATGTGGGAGGCGGAGAAGGGTGAGGTGGTAGGAAAATCTGTGCGTTGGTAGCTCAACTTCTCACCTATGACGTCGGCTTACACTGGTATATACTATAACATATCAGCTTTCAAATATCCCCTTGAAATATGGTGAAATCTGATGCATCTAGGGTTGACTAGCTCTTCTTCTTCACCAGGGGCCTCCTCAACCAAATTCAATGCATCGTTCACGTCACACTTTTACTTCATGATTTGGACCTAGAATATTTAGATTCTCCTGCTAGGCTAGTGAAGTAGGCTTCATGAAGACTTGGACTAATAGACCATGAAATTGGGGTGTACAAATAGAACTTTCTAATATAATAATAAAAAAAGATCTCATTAAAAAAATATTCAATGGTATCTAATAAAATTATTGAAAAAGTCACTCAGTTTTCCTGTTTTTTCACTTTAATTCTCCATCTTGAATCATTCAGGAATCTTGAATCATTGAGGGGAAAAAATAAAAAACTACTGAAATCTATACAGTGATTTGTACGTGTATGTGCAGTACATTGAGCATAGCAAATCGTCTTGTGAATTAGTTTTTCTATAATATACGCTCACAATTATGGCTGTTTGGCAGTGGGTTTGGAAAATATTTCTAAACAATTTTTTTATTATTATTTTAAATTAATATGTTTATGAAGTTTTTAAATTATACTAATTTTTAAAAATAATTTTTTAAAAAATAAAAAAAAATATTATTGACATACTAAATAAAAAACATTTTAAAAAATAATCATAACCACACTTTCAAACATTTACATAATTTACATCTACAGGGATGGACGAATTTAAGTCAAGCTAATGTACCTTCAGCTCTTACTTATCCATGCAATCAGACACGAAGAAAACTATTATGCCAAATATCATCCAGCAGAATCTGGGATTTGGGAGCATTTCTGCATTGTGAACCACGAAGGTTAGAGTTATACAACAGCACAATACAAATTATGACATCAAATTGGATTATAACACAACCACACATATAACATAGTAGTTGTTCCCTGGAATTCGAGGAATAACATTATTTTTCTGTCTGTCTGTGTCTTCACAGTATATAAACAAAGCACTAAGAAGACTAAACAACAACAACAACATATAGATAAATCAGTAGCAGCAAAATTCAGAACCAAAATGCTCGGTCTTTTACTGCAACTCTCCCACCTTTGTCCTTCAGATTGCTTTCCTTGTAATCCAGAGTCCATTTCTCAAATGCACAGTCGACGAAGTCATAATAGCCACCGTGAATAGCAAGTTCCCCATTCCTCACTTTTTCTTCCACCCATGGATAAGTGAGGAGGTTTGCCAATGAACAATTGACCGATTCCTGTAGAAAACAATGTCGGGAACAAATCATCCAGCATGACCATGGTTTAAGTTTTGTAAGCCACCTACTATCAAATTATAATCTTGTCTACCCGCAAAACCTATTATTCATTAAGAAGAAATTTCATGTGGGCATCAAGGCCCAAAACTTTCAATATTAAACAGGAATAGAAATGGGATTGGAGAAAAAACAGTTGCCTTTGCAAAGTAGGACTGTCCCCTTCGCAAGTTCATAGAGGGGTACACCCAGGGAAGATTGCCAGAGTTGTGATAAAGCAAAACAGTAAAAAGGATCAATCTAGACCCAATCCAGTAGCAAACATGCAGTTATTAAACTTCTCGTTCCATTTCTCAGATATTGGCCACAAATTTCAAAAGCATCAGGTTGGTCACCATCAACTATTTAATGAAAGAAAGAACTGGATAAAAACAAATTAACAGAAAGGGAAAATGCTTAGAGCAAGCAAAACATGCATCAAAACTACAAACTTCAAGCTCAGAACTAAAGGAAAATGCTCAAGCATAAAAGAAAAATCTTATGAAAAGGAGTTTGTTCTCAATCCTTAGAGAGAGAGAAAACAACTAAATATGCAGACAAGCATGCTGGGTAAAGCAGGAACCATGGCCTTTTAAATTCAGTAAAGCATAATCACCTTTTCACAATGTTTGCACTGCTGGTCAAAGTTCAGAAGTTTCGTGGCTGCCTTAGTTCTTACTCTTGCATTCATCCCCACAGAAACCCAACTTCCAATGAGGCTACTGAAGACAGAAAATTGTAGAAAAGCTAAAATAGAGGGATAAACATAAATCAACACCTTTAACAAATATGATATTTGATGATTGCAAGAAACGACTAGATTTCAAAGCATATGTTATCTTGACTGGACCTTGTTTCTACATCATCATGCATACTCATTAGAGCGCGAATGCCTCCGCATTGACTGTGACCAATAACTAAAATGTTTTCAACCTGCAAAAGGAATTATTTATGATTTGTCAAATAAAGATAAATATGGTCTAGGAGACTTCAAAAGTAACCAGTTTCCATACTGTTGCATATTCTAAAGCTGGACAAAGAGCACTTCTGGCTCTAGATATAATACTTCCCAGATGCTAATGCCCTTACTGTCCATGATTAAATGGGTAATATGAGTCATCAGCTTTACTTTATAGCCTGGAGTCCTACTTATAATTCAGTTTTGACAATATGTGCATATACTTTGTATAACTCCGTTGTATAAACCCATGACTTCAAGGGACGAGAAAAGAAAGAAGCCTAGAGTTGTAGGCGTGTATAACTTACTTTCAGAGAATTTACAGCAAACTCTAAGCCTGCATTTGTTTCAGATGGTCCATTCTGCATAAATAGAACCAAGATCAAACAAAAAAAACAGATGCTGGTAAACATATTTAGTAAAACTGTTGTTTCGTAAGTGTTCACTCCAAGGCATCAATGCTTCAAATAAAACAGACATGATGCTAGGACATATTAGATGCAAAGTATCCTATACCTCATAGGGTGGCACCATGTTTGCAACATTGCGAATAACAAAAGCTTCACCAGGCTGGAATCCTAAGATGGACGAAGGGCAAACCCTTGAGTCTGCACAAGCAATCACCATAAACTGCACTTGGATTTGTTAGTTGAAGTGTAATAATATTTTTCTGACATTCAGCATCAAAATCACAGTAAAAGCCAAACGGGATGCTAAGATGCATCCAGAATATGTACAACATAATTCAAAAAATAAGAAAACTGTTATTACCTTTGGTGCTTGACCTTTTGCAAGCTTTTCGTAGAGTTCCAAGTTTTGCCTGCTCAAATTTTACCTCGCATTAGAGGACAAGATAAGTTTCCATCAAAGAAAAATCACATCAACCCAAAGCTCTTCTCTCCTTACATGTATTTATGCTTTTTGAAGCTCAGGAACCGTTGTTTCATCTCATCAAATAAATCAGAACCATGTCCAATTCTTTCCATGCGCTCGGATTTGTCAGTTTTAAGTTCCTTGGTCAGTCCAGGAGGCTCCCTGGAAGCCTGTAATCTCAAATCTGAATTTGTCCTGAAATCGTTGAAGAAAGCCAATGTAGTAGAATAGGAAAATATGCAACAAACTAATGAAGTAGATGGCAAATAACTTGTATTAAATAAAGGACAGGCTTATCTTTCTTTCTTAAGCTCAATACCAAAGGTTGCTGGTTGTAGTCATTGTCTTATACTATACAATCTCTCCTATAAATAAAGTAGATGATTAAAAAGACTTAGATGTTTATAGAAAAAAAAATCATCAGAAAATCACCAGGCAGTAGTATCCTCAACATCACCGGATAAATCATCAGCAGGGGAAAAGTCCTCAGTATTTTAACCAAGGGATGGCAGAGTAAATGAAAATTGATAACATAATATATGTTTTTAACTCAAGAAAAACGTAGACAGATAAAAATAATAATGAGGCAAGTTATGTCCTTGCACTATACTATACATTTTTGAAGTACAGAAAGAATAATTCTTTGTATAAAACAACCACATGCATCCACCTGCAACTTTAACTGGTCATTTTGAAGATCCCTGTAAAGTCTGCTAGTGTCAGATCCCAGATATTCTATGATTAAATTATGAATACAAAGTCATAACAAGATTGATTTTGAAATCAATTCAGCTCAATAAATCAAAAAACAAAATAGTTCAAGATAAACCTCTGGTTAAAATAACAGTACAACATTAAAATTAAAATTTGAGTTAATTATTGATTTAGCAACAGAAATTAAACAACAATAAGAAAATGAAATAAAACAGTAACTTTTGACAACAAGAGAAGGACAATCAATACAAAACCAAGGCACTCACAACAACTTACTTCAAATTATTCCACAATCTCAAATGGGTCTGCTCAACTCCTCCTAAATTAGCCTTAGAACCAAAGACCTGCAACAAGAAAAGCAATAAACAGATAAACCAACAAAAAGAAACTAAATAAATATAACATCTTTATATCCATACACAGAAAGAAAGACGAAAAGTTTACATTTTGGGTTCCCAAGACTGAAGCTTTAGAGGGATCCAATGAAGGGTTGGAAGCATGAAATGAAGGGGAATTGGATAAGGAGTGTTTTGAAAGAGAGAAAGATGGTGATGGGACAGCCATTGGAGAGACAAATAAAGGTAAAGTTTGTGTCTTTGGATGGATAGAAATGAGGAGAATTCATAGACATATGAGAGAATTGATTAATTGATTAAAAAAATCCCTGAGAGAGGAGGAGGAGGAGGTGGTGGGCTGGTGGGGTTAAAGTGTTAGTTAAAAGAACAAGAAAGAAACACCTGTTTTTGTCTCAAAGAAAGACGGAGAAAACTATGTAAAGAGGTCAAACAACGTGGGTGTGTGTGTTCATGAAGTTGCCAGCTCAACAACCCTGCTCTGATGGGTACATGGTTGTGTAAAGGATCAAAAAAAGAGAAGAGGGGAGGAAAAAGACAGAGCAAAAGGAATGGCTTTCTTTATATTCTTGTACCTTTTCCACTTTCATTTGTTTTTTGTTTTTTTTTTTTTGGTGTCTATTTCACATTTTCAATGTAAATTTAGTTTTTCCATATTTACAAACAATATAAGAAGTTAAGAACAGGTTCTCATTTAAAAAAAAAAAAAAAAAACAGTATTTTGTTATCAGTATATGGGTTTTTTTTTCCTTTTCAACGTTTTACCAAAGGGTCTATCTAGGTCAAGGATCTTAGAAGAGTTGTTGATTCCAACTATATGTGAAGAAGACAAAAAAAAAATTTAAAGTACTCTCAGTATATTACAATCAAGGGAAGTTCATGTCTTCTTTTTTCTAAAAACTCAACTTTTTTTTTTATCTTTTCACATTTACTTTCTATTGATTTTTATTTAATATTTGATTTGGTAATTTATTTTAGCTGTGTTTATATGAGAATTTTTTAATATCAGAGAAATTTTGTGTGCTTATTGATGCTTGAATTTGTAAAATAAAATAAAAATTAACTAATTTAAAATAATTAAGAATTAAAATATCAAAAGTAAAATTAAAACAAAATGAGATTATGGTGAATAGGTTGGTGTAGTTAATACACATGCTAACAAGTAAAAGGCATCTATGGTGTTCAAGCAGTTCATCAGAAGTTAATCAGTGGCAAAACAACGACTTTTTATGATAGCATTAAAGCTTCATGTACGCACTTTTCTTGGTAGTTCGACACAAGTCATTGGATGGGCAGATATGGACTTCGATGGTCTTTTTTTTCCCTTCATCTTTTATCTATCCTCTCATCGGAGATCGCATTGGCCTACCAAAATTTAAATGTGTCAAGTCATGTTATTTTTTATTAAATTTAATTTTTATTCTTTTGATTGTTATTTATTTTGTTGTAAATCCTTTTCTATTGATTTTTTTATTTCATCCCTTACTATTTGATTTTATTTAAAAAAAATTAATAATCTATAAATTAAAAAAAAATAATTAAAAAAAAATAACATAATCTATAAATTACATTTTTTAGAATAGTGCAACCATATAGTGTCCTCAACAATGCAATTCATTATTTTACTCTATTGAAAACAACATAACCTATTAGAATCTTTTTATTTATTTATTTATTTAGTTTCATTTAACATTCTAAATAGTATTTATTCCTTTCCAATCAAAATAATTTATTTATTAAGGTCATTTTATTCTCAATAATTATGATAATTATCAATGAAAAAAAATAATTGTAGCAAATTAATTTTGTATAGAATTCTTTAATAGATTAGTTGTAGTCAATTTAAATTCCAATAGGATTTCTTAACTTAATAAGTTAATTAATAATTATGATAATTAACAATGAATTTGATTATATGCAGATAAAATTAATTTTTCTTGATTTATAAGATTAATTAATAACATAAAAGAAAATGATGTCAACTTGTATTAACTTCTCAAACCCATAATGCTAGCTAGTGACTAAAATGAAAGCACCATATCTGAAAAACCATAATTTTAAAATTTGTCCCAATCCGACAAGTTGATCTATGACCCATCTAACTCATGGCTTAAACTGGACCAAGTTTCAAAAGAAATTAGAGGAGAATTGATCCAGTGTAAGATGATTAAAAAAAAAAAACAAACAAGGGTTGACCTATGTCGCAATTAACTTAGGACAAATCCAGTCAAAATGGGGTTAAAACCTATTAACTATTTCTTTTCTTTTCTTTTTTTTAAAATGGTATTATTTTTACTTTTTATTAAATAATAAGATTTGATTGACTTGAGTTAACTAAGTCAACTCGTGACCCAGTACTTGTCCCATACTGACTCTTGAGTAGGGCCTAAAAACAATGGGAAAAATCAAGAAATCAAATGTTGAATCATGAAATAAAAAAAAATAAAGGATAAAAAAAAATAGCAATTAAAAAAATAAGGACCTCATTTGAAGAAGAAAAAAAAGAGAGGACAAGCTAAAATTTTGAATTGAATGGCAGATATATATATATATAACAAATGAATCTAAAATAAAAAACAAAAATCAAGAGAATGAGAACCAAATTAAAAAAAAAATAAAGATTATGGATCTAAGAATAAAATTAAAAATAAATTAAAATTTGATAAGAGGGCTAAAAATCAAAATTAGAAACCAAAACATTGAAGGTCAAATCTTAAATATCATCAAATTTTGAATTGAATGGAAAAATTGAAAAGAAAATCACAAAAATATCCAAAAATACGGACAAAATATGAAAATTTTAAAAATAAGATCATGGATCCAAGGATGAGATTGAAAAAGAAATTAAAATATGATAAATGAGCCAAAAATCTAAATTAGAAATCAAAACATTGAAGGTCTGAAATATCATAAAATAAAAGGATAAATTTGATATAAAAATCAAATGCCAAAGGATAAAATTGAAAAACAAATCAATGAAATTTGATACAATTAAAAGAATGAGGGCCAAATGCAATAAAATGAACAAATAACACACTTTTCTGACTTTTTACAATGTATACGCGTTTTTAAAGGTTGAAGAGAGAGAAAAAAAGGGGAAAGGAAAAATATCTTCAAAGCTCCACTGCGCATGGGGTAGTTGTACGTGCCTTACCACCGTTGTCACATGTGGACGCATGTCGCGGTAATTAGTCTTCTCTAGGATATGGAAATCGTGGAATAAGGGACACAGAATGAGGAATTCTTGTCCTTTAATAGTGGAAAGAAAGAATGGAGTCGTCATTTAGTATTTGGTCACTAAGAACCCTAACTGGTCTTAAAGATCAGGTATGGGGACTGATTGCGAAGAGAAAAGGTATTAGTACCCCTTATATGCCCTACCTAAGATAAGTTGCATTGTTTAATTGTCTAATTAAACTAGGTGTCTAATTGTTAGGTTATCTAAGGTTGAATACAAATCTTTCTCAGTAAGGAGATTCTTATCTTATATGGTAAAAACCTAACCGTTCTAATGTCAATAATAATAATAAAAAAAACTATCTTTTTAGTATTGGGAATACGTCTTACGTATAAGTTCGTAATCTTAGATGCTAAAAGAAAATCGAGTATTTTAATATCGAATTGGTATCTGTATAGTATAAAAATACAAACCAATATTAAAAACAATTGATAGAAAACTACGCGAGAAAGTCACAAATTTTTGAAAGGATTTTTTTGAATTTTTTTGGAATTTATTTTTATTAATATATACAATAATATAATGGGGGATGGGCTGAGCCCATCCTGGCTAGGCCAAAATCAACCCAGAAGAAATTGGGCTGAGATCAGCCTAAAGGTGTTGGACCAACATCTGCTCGAGACAAGGGTGGAGCCAATGTCGACCCAAAAGGTATTTCTCTCTCTCTTTTTTGGACTGGACTGGACTGGACCTGGCCCAACCATTCTGGTCTAGGCCGGTGTTGTCCAGCCCAATAAACAATAAATAATTTCTCCACTGTTCACTTGCAAAACAAAGGGGTTGATATGGTGGTGGTGGTGGTGTAGTTGGTGGCTCACGGTGGCGATGTTGCAGCGGTGAGCGGTGGTTTCTTCTTTTTTCTATGTTTCTTCTTTTTTCTATTTTTGTGCTTGTGTTTCTCTTATTTTCTTCTTTTGTTCTTGTCTCTCCTTCTTTTATCTGTTCTTTTTTTCTTTCTTCCCCCCCTTTTTGTTTTCTTGTTTTTTGTCTCCCTTTTTCATGTTTGTTTCTTCCTTTTCTTTTATTCTCTCCTCTCTGTTTTTTAGTTGTTGTTTTTCTCCCTCCTCCTTTATGTTTTTTTTTTTCATTTTTTCTTCATTTTCTTCCTCTATTTTCCCATTTCCCCCTGTTTTTCTCTTTTGTTTTGTTTTTCTTTCTCTTTATGCCTCTTGTCTTCTCGTTGTTCTGTTGTCCCCTCTTCCTCATCTCTTCCCCTGGTCTTTCCACCATCTGGTATTTATAAGGGGGAAAAGGGAAGAGAGCCACCCTACCCTGTCAAATCATGCCGAATGGGTAGGGTTGCTGGGCAACCGCCCGCAGGACTTGTCCCCTTTGTGTTTTTCATCTGGTGGTAGGCCATGGGTAGGCCATGGGTGAGTTGTGTCGGGTTTTTGAGTATTTGAGAGAGAAAGGGAAGGAGGCGCTACAGGGGAACAATCTTCTTCTGCCTATAACGTGTTCAGGGGAAGAAGAAGATGTACAATGTCGTTCAAAATAACGCCATTTTGAGTTTTTTGTGTATGTGTGTAGCAATAAATGAAACAACGTCATTTTGAACAAAATGTGTTGTTTCATTTAAAAAAACATGACGTCAAAAGTATATTTCCAAATTAGTTCTCAATTTGTAATTTGTTCAATCAAGTCCTCAATTGAGATTTTGATTTTAAGAATCAATTTAATTACATCCCTACCAAATTCAAATGCCAGCCTTGAAGTTGACCACTTTTTCCACTTTGATCTTTAGTTTTAAATTTGTGCATTTTGACCATCAATTGATCAACAAACTTTCAATTTCTTTAATTTAGCCTCTGATTTGGTCAATTTTAGCTCCTATATTTATACGCTTTTTCTAGTTTGATTCTCGATTTTGGATTTATTCAATCAAGTCATTAATTGCCTATTAAACTTCAATATTTATGCAATTAAGCCCTTGATTTAACCAAATTAACTCTTAAAAATTGTAATTCAACCTCCAAACTTTAATTTCTTCCAATTAAAGCCTAAATTGACTTAAAAATCCTTTTTTTCTTGCAATCAAACCTTTCATGAACTCAATTAATCTTTCAATAAAATCTAATTGAGTCCTTAAACATCTAATTTGGACTTTTCTTCCTTAAAATTGAATTTTATTTGTCAATAAGACCTTTATCAGTGAAAAATATTCTGTCAAATTTCAATCTTTTTATTTTTGAACTTTCTCAACCAATATTTGGCAATTTTCTAGGCACCTCGATGTCTTTTTTTCACTGGTGTGTGCGTGTGTGTGTTTGGCTTTCTTCTGACAATTATTTTTATTTTTTTTGTATTTGTTTGTGTAAAGACCTAAAAATGAGTAACAACAACCATGAAGGGGGAAGTAATACACATTGAACACTATCTTGAAATGTGGTGTCGGGCACTGGAAAGCGCCACATACATCGCTAAAAAGACGTAAACACCTCCCACACGTGTTGCCAACTTTTCTTTTTTTAAAAAAAATAATAATAATTTATGCAATATCAAATTGCCCCTAAACCCACACAATATTTTTTTAAAAAAATACATAATAAAAGGACCAAAAAAACTCTTAATCTTAGCTATAGATTATTTGACTTAAAAGGTACTATAATAAATACATTATGCCAAGAAGAATAAAAAACTGAATACACTCGTGCCCTTATAGTTAAACAATTTCAAGTTTTGAGGGTATTTTAGACATTACACTATACAAATAAAAAAGGTTAAAAGACTCATTCCCCCTTATTCAATCATGTAATAGCAAATGTGTCACATGAAAAATATAATATTATCCTTAAATGCATGCTATAAGACTTAAATTGTAAATTGCAAAATGATAATTTTACTATAGAAATCCACAATGAAATGTTAGTGTGTGTATAGGAAAACATCAAGTTCTTTTAGGTTTTGTTACTAGGTTGGTGATTGTGTTACATTACGAGTCCTGATTATTTTTTCCAGTTAAAAATTTAGGCGTTGCTAGGATGTTTTAAAAAATAAGAGAAATCCAATAACTCAGGTTATAATCATGACTAACTAAATAAGCTAGCTTTATTTGAATCACATGGGAAAAAAAAGACAATAATAGCAAACAGGAAAAAAAAAAAACACAAACACACACACACACACATAACCAATCAATGAGGACCAAAATAAATAAAAAAATAATACACTATCAACTTAGATTGAAAGGTGAAATTAAAAACAATATAACTCCTAAAAAAGAGTTAAAAAAAAAGAAATAATAAGAATAAGGATCATATTAAAAACACCAATACATGATAAAAAAAAAACTTGAACACATAGAATTTCTCAACGTGTTTTTTTTACATTAAAAATCATAAATGTAAATCAAAAAACTTATGCACACATTTAACTAAATAAATCACGAACCATTGTGTAAATAAATGAAAAAATATATAATTAACGATAAATAAAAACATAATTAAAAAAATCAAGAGATCAATAAAAAAATATCTAATATCATAATACGGGTCATTTATCTAGTTATGTTTAATTAACTTATTTATAAAAATTAATTTGTAATAGAGTTTGACACACACACAAAATATTTATTGAATAAAACAAAAGAATAAGAAAAATATTATGTATTAAAAGTATTATAAAAAATAAGTATTTAATCTATATAAAATATACTAAACAAAATTATAGATGAATCATACTAACCTATGAAAAAATTAAACACACTCAAAATAATTAAAAATAATTGATATTCTACAAAGGCTAAAAAAAACCCAAAACAATCATAGAGAAGGAATATTAATTAAAACATAAATGTAAGAATTATTTTTAAATACACGTATAAAAAGCCATTAATATAAAAAAATAATTTTTTAGAAAAAAACAAAGAGACCAGACGCTGCTAAGCTTGGTAAACCAGGCTAAATGTTGTTGGGCCTGGCAAGCTCGGCTTAGCGCCTGACCCAATCAAGAAGAAAGCAGGTATGTTGCAGCAGACAACACGTCATCTAGAAATCTCATAATCCGACTATTGGTGTGACCGAAAAAAGAAGATTCTTTTTTACCCAAAAACTAATATTAACCTTCTTTTTTAAAAAACCTAAAACTCCTAGGAAACACGCTAGTAATCTTGTTAAACCAATCAATAGCCTCTAAAAACACAATAAAAACAACCCAAAATCCGAAATTAACTTGAAACCAAAATTCTTCTCGAGCCCATATCTATTTTATAAGTATTTTCAATGTAAAAAACACTCAATATTAACTCTTCTCATCATGTGAAACTTTTGATACAGAAATCAACTGTTTTTATAGCCAAAATCTTTTCTCAATGATAACTTTCTCTCTCCAAACTGAAATCTGGTGACCTCCTCTTTTTTCTCCATATAAAAAAGAACTAAAAAAGAGGAAAATAAAATTTAATACCAATATTTATATATTAAAAAAAATTATAGGACCAACCACCAATAACTTAAAAATATAAGAGACTAAAATGAATTTTTTAAATAAATTGCATACATACTACCTATTTTACCTTCTTTTATCATTTCAATCCTTTATCTTTCAATCTAACCTTCATCTAAGAAAACAATATGTAATTAAACTATAATTTGAGCTCAAAAAGGCTCGGTTGTACCAAAATAATAATAATAATAATAATAGTAATAATTTCAAGTATCAAATTAAACAATAAAAATTCACTGCATGGTTTAGTTTTTGTTAATAATATAATATACAGGCAGGCTTTAGGCCTTTTGTAGGGAGTATATGTGAAGACGCAGTGGTTCTCCCCTGCTCATGGGCTACCAATGCCTGTATTTATCCCATTAATACGTATACTCTTACTTTCAAATAACAATGATTTGTAATGCCAAACAGAACCTTAGTTGGATTTTTCTAAAATGGAAATTGTAAGAAACCCTTCTGTCCGTCACCCACCAAAGTGTCCCAACTCAGCTGTTCTTCATTTCCAGCCTCTTCTTCCTTTTTTACCCCCCAAAGAACCCTCCTCCTGCCATTAACAATATCAAAACCAGTCCTTCTTTCTTCTCCCACATGACAAAACAGCCCTTCCATTTCTCAACATAAGCTCCCAATTTCAATGACCATAACACCCTCCATTAATTTCCATGACAGTCTCCGTGCCGGACCACGTATCTAATGACCAGAATACCCCTCATTAAAATCCCCATAAACAAACAAAAACACCGATCTCCCTCCTTAAATGGCCAAAACACCCTCAACATCACACGCTCCCCATCTCCAGCACAAAAACACAACACTAGGAGACCAGGTTTCAGAATGACCAAAAGAACCCCTCCTCAAGTCCCTTAAAGCAGACAGTTTACGTAGTTCTTTGAAACCACCCGTCCATTTTCGTCCAGACAATATATCCACTCCCCAATTTTCTCTCCTCCCTCTCTCCCCTCTGCCCTTTAAAAGAAAAGACCAATAAAATTTTTAGAGAGAGAGAGAGAATAATTTTAGAGAGAGAAACAAAAAGAAATGGACGGTAGCAGCAGCGGAGGCGGAAACGGTTACAGAGTAGAAGCAGAGCGGTGGTTAACTATATCAGAGAAACTCTTAGCAGCACGTGACTTGCACGGGGCTAAGAGCTTCGCGATCCGAGCCCGAGAATCCGACCCGAGACTCTACGAATTCTCCGATCAAATCATCGCCGTTGCCGACACTCTCCTCGCAGGAGAGTTACGCGTCGAGAACAATCACCACTATGATTACTATATGATTCTCCAACTCGGTCGCTTGACCCAGGATCTCGAACTCATTGCGGATCAGTATCGGAAGCTCGCCTTGTTGCTCAACCCGACGAGGAACCGGCTGCTCTTCGCTGATCAGGCGTTCAAGCTTGTGTCGGAGGCCTGGCTGGTGCTTTCGAATCCTGCTAAGAAGGCAATGTATGATCATGAGTTACAACTGAGTCAGCTCGGTCTTCTCGTGACTCAGCAACCGCCACCTCCACCATTTCAACAGCAACCGCCGTCTAATCCTGAGCCGATTCGGCCTGTTCCGCAGTTCAGTATGCCATGGATGCCTGAGTCGTCAATTCGGTTCCCCTCTCAGACCAAACCCGCCGAGTCACCTCGTTCACAGACTCAGCAGAGAAATCCCGAGCCAACTTGGCGACAGCCTCAGCAGAAACCAATCGAACCGCCTAAGCATCCTACCCCGCTGAAGGCAGCCACTGAGCTAAATAAGCAGCCAACTCCGTCTAAGGCTCCCAATGAGCCAACTCGGCAGCCTATCCCGCTGAAGGCCGCCACTGAGCTAAATAAGCTGTCAACCCCGTCTAAGGCTCCCAGTGAGCCTACGCCGCTGAAGTCTTCCACTGAGCCAAATAAGCAGTCAACTCTGTCTAAGATTCCCACTGAACCAACTCGGCCAGAGGTTGTGATGGGCTTATCTCGATCAGCGCCAAAACCGAGTGCCACTGATTCGAGGCAAGCGATGAAGCACGCAACCACCTTCACCGCTGCTGCTGCAACTGGGACAAAGCATGCGAATGCGAGTGAGCCAGAGTTATCGAGTTTTTGGACTGCGTGTCCTTATTGTTATATACTTTACGAGTATCCTAAAGCTTATGAGGAGTGTATTCTAAGGTGTCAAAGTTGTAGAAGGGCATTTCATGCTGTCATGGTACCAGCACCACCGGTGACTGGTAAAGATACATACTTTTGCTGCTGGGGTTTTTTTCCGTTGGGGTTTTCAGGTAATAATGAGAAAGGAGGTAATGAGTTTGGTAGTAATTGGTCTCCGTTTTCTGCAATGTTTTCCACTCCTTTCCCAGCTGGTGGTGCTGTTGGTAGTGGTGGTCAAATGTATAATAAAGTGAAGCAAAAGGTGATTTATAAAGATGATGTGTATATAGATATCTCTGACACAAGTGAAGATGAGTCTGATTCCGGTGATGAGTGGGGTGTAAAAAAGAGAAAGAAAGCAAAAAATGGAAAGGGGAAAGGAACTCCGAATAAACATGCGAAAAAATCACAAAATGAAAGATTGAAGAAGGGGGTAGGAGCAGGGGCTGGAACAGAAAATATTCAAAATGAGGATGGTGATGGTGGGGGTAGTGTGCCGGAGGAGATGGTGGAAAAGGGGGAAGGGAGTTGTGGCAAAAGGAAGGCAGCAAAAGATTTGGGAAAGTTGGATTTGAATGTGATGTTTAGTAATGAGGTGGATGAGGCTGCACCTGGACCAAGTCAAAGGAATGGGCCTGGGCATGGGGAGGAGGATAATATTGAAGGGATTGGGTTTTTTGAGGGTCTTGATGAGTTTTTAAGTACCTTGCCCATACTTTCGGTTGTAGGGGATGATAAGGTGAAGGCTACTTAGCGATGTAAGGCACTTCCTTCTTGTTGTTACTTTGTTGTCGTAGCAGTTTGCTGTAATGTTGTAGTATAATCATGTAGAGTTATTGGCATTTTGTCTACGCAACTGCCTTGTAGTTGAAATCTAATCTTTATTTTGCAGGCATTTTGGCTTTTGGGCATTTTGTTTGCAGAATTGCCTAGTAGTTGAAATCTAATTTTATCTTGGTTGAGTTAGTTACTTCTTAACTATCTGGAATGGTTTGTTTCTTCTGTTTGGACTTTGATGTTGGTGAGTGTTTGGTTGCAAGTAGAGCAGCGCAAAATTCAGTTCAGTGAATGACTGAGAGGTTTGTCATGACTGAAACTTGGATAGTCTTTTATCTATTGCATGAATTCTTTTGCATGTGTGCCTGAAGTTTTGTCTTGCGGTGATTTGCTACACTTTTATTTCTTTGTTTCCATTGAGCTTTGTGAATAAGTTTGCTTGCACTTCCTTGTGTTGTTTTGTTCCTCCTATTGATTGATTGCTTTTTCCAGATTTCCATGGTTACCCTTCCCGATAGTTGCGTGATGAACTAAAGGAAGTGAGTAGATGAGATATGGTAGTCTTTAGTGTCCACTTTTACTTGAATTTACTACCTTCTGTTTTCATGCTCTGTTTTGGTGGTAGATTTTAATTGGAAGGTAGAAACTTAAATGATAAGATATAGAGTTCAGGTTTCCATGAAATTTAAGAGAGAGAGGTTGTCACAGCTGCAACTTACTGTGCTCCTGTGTAATATAAATTTGGAAGTATGTCAGAACTTCTTAGTTGAAATAGTGCCTTTAGGGAAACTAATCTACTTATTTCACACTTTCAAGGTACATCAGCGAAGCACGTTCTAGGACTTGAATAGAAATAGCACTTTTAGGGTAGATGATCTCATGTCACGCTATCAAGTCTGGTAAGTTGATTAGCAAAAATTGACTAATAAAAAAAAAGGAAAAGCCAAGTCATGTAGTTTAAAGGCCAACAGTGTATCAAAGACAACAAACTCTGGAGAGCTACTTGTTGCATGTAATTGCAAGCTACAGAGTCTTTTAGCAATGGAATGCTGGACTTTTTGGAGCTGCTAATCGGATGGGGAGCATTTTTGCCTGAATGCAGGGCCTGTAGAGATAGACTGCACTGCAGCAGCTGAGCGTTCCAGTTGCTAATTGCAGAGCCCTCACCCACTAGTGTTCATATCAGCCCCGTTAACTGAAGACCTAATATGCAGAGGATTTTCATAACTAGCCAGTTTGTTAGACATTTCAGAACTAGGAAATTTCATTATAAAATGGAGTAAAGGTGGTTGATTTTTCAGGATTTCTTTCGAAGTTGCTAAATGATTTCCATGTTGAAAAGCATGTGAAGTCGCTAAACTGATTGAAGGGTGTAAAATACAGTTTTGAGTTACTCCTCAATTTTTAATCCTGGTGCTGCAATAACAGATGCATGCAATCTGCAACCCTATTAACTTATCCCAGGCCAGAAACCTTGCATTACCTTTGTGTTAGGCTTCTACTCTTTCTCATGGATTCACCGAGTTGTTGACAGCTACGCTTTTGTGTACCTGGTGAAGTGTTGCATTTTGTTCAGTCTTCGTGCATTTTTATACTTGCTGCTTGATCAATTTTGAAATTAAAATCGTGCCCAGGAGCTTGATCTTCATTCTGAAAGGCATGTAGGTTGACCAGCTCCTCAGCAGTGTATGATGCTCAAGGAATATTTTGTGAGATGATGGAAATGAGTTTCCTATAAGTGATGTAGCCCCCTGCAACCCTTTTTCGTTAGAAGTGGCCGTGGACTCATTTGGGCTATCCAGGTATCATCTGCTGTTCTCACTCCCAGACATGAGGTTTCCCTGTGACGACAATGCACGTGCAATTCTTAAACGCACGCCCGAATAAGCTTTATTGTCCATTGATGACAGTTAACTTCTCCAAGATATAGTTTCTGTGCCATTAATCCACCTTTTAGTTTCCCTAAGATGCATCTTCTTCCTCAGCCGAGTATCATTTAGTCTTATCCTTCCCTTGTTGTGATTGCTCAAACATCCTTACCCTCATTTTGTTTAGTGCTCCTCATCAAGCAGCTGGGTTTTACGTTTTGCCACTGACAGAACTTAATATATACATGCTCTCTGTGTATGCTGCTACATCATTGCATGGGAGACCATAGCGTTCATTTTCAAAGTCTTGCATGCCTGCACATGATCTGATCAATATATTATTAGCAAACCATGCAGAGTAGTGACAATGGCTCCTCCCATCCCCCCCGACTTCTCGTGTGTGAGGAACGGTGCGGCCTGTGACTGGTAAGATTCCCTCCCCACCTTGGTGCAGGTAACAACAACAATTTTCTTATGTCCAGTTGCAAACTTTCAAGATTGATCCCGTGTGTTTCTGTCGTCCTCGTAGTCCTGTGAAGGACTGGTCTGTTTTAAAGCTTTTTATTATTTACCGGTGCGCAAGCACACGCTGACAATCACGGTTTCATGCATGTTTTGGCATCCAAGCATGGTTATTATCGTTTTCTTTCTGCGTGATTAGCAGCTAGAGACGAAGGCTGCTACTCTATATAATAGTAGACTGGAGGAAGTCGTTAAATTAAGAAACAGGAGTTGCATTCCGTGAAGTCATTGATTTCTAGAGGTTAGTTAGCACGATTCTCCTTGCCTGCTTCTCTTCATGCTTTTGCTTAGGGCATGCAATAAAGAAGTAGTGCGTGGAAGCAGTGTTACCAGTGTAGCATGTTTTTTAAAATTGTTTTTTTTTAAAATATATATATATTTTTTTAATTTTTAACTTTAGTATATCAAAATTAAAAGTTTTAAATTGACTTGTATGATCCTACGGGTCTACAATTTAATTAAATATTGAGATGAGCTAAATATTATGACCATGCATAGGTAGCAGATCTTCTTCCACATATTACTAGCATCTCCATCTTTCTCTATACTCATTTTACATACCCTTCAAGTATCAATGTGATGCTAGAATAAAAAAAAATTGAAAAAAAATAATTATTTTTATATATTTTTACAAAAGAAGTATGAAAAAGAAAAAGAAAAAGAAAACAAAGGTAGATGGAAGTCGGCTTTCCAAGGCTCTGGAATGTGAACCGTGTTTCATGCGTTGTGTGAAAAAGGTGGAATTATTGAAGCTAGCAAGGGTCCTATGTACTAGGTAGTGCGTAGGCTTGACACACACACACACACACACAGCAATGTTTTAAATGAGTTAGGATGGTCCCCACCCCACTTCACTTCAATTCTTTAATATTTCTTCGGTGTGTGGTCAGTGGTCACTTGTCAGTACCATAAATCACTTTCCAACAGGAGTAATTTCTGTGCTGTGAGGTTCCCTTCTTTGACCTTCAGCCTGTGAACTGTTTGCACATGATAATGTCTTCTCAAGTGTGTGCGTGTGCGTATTTTTTTAATATTTTTTTAAAATTATATTAAAATAATATTTTTTTTTAGTTTTTAATATAAATATATTAAAATTACCAAAAAAAAAAATACTAAAAAATTAATTTAATAGTTTTGAAGTCATACCCGCTTTTAAATCTCTTTTCTACTGGAAGTTGAATTCCATAAACACACCCACACCCACCGGGTGGGAAATATTAAGCTTATCCACGCCACCGTTACAACACCTTCGTTTCTTAGACAGTGTTAGGATTTTGGACAGTGTTCGGAAATCCAGGCTAACTTGTATTTTTAAAAAGTTAAAAAATGATTTTGTTAATTTTGTTTTATTTTAAATCATTTAGATATATTAATTTTAAAATTAATTTTTAAAAAAATAAAAAAATATATTATTTTAATGTATTTTAACATAAAAAATAACTGTAATTATATTTCTAAACAAGCTCTTAATCTTATATTAACAGTGATTCAAGATATAAATTGTTATTGTGTTTTTAAAAAAGTTAAATTAAATTTATTTATATTTTATTTTTTTTAATTAATTTTTTTAATGTTTTCATATTATTTTAACATATTAATGTTAAAAATATATTTTAATATATTATTAAATATCTTTAGATGGAAATATTTAATGTGATTGATTGTTTGCTGAAGTACTCTGAAGTATATTATATTATATTAAATGGTGGGCTATTATATGGTTGAGATGATGTGCAAAATAATTTTGTTCTGCTCCATCAGATGTAATTCTACCAACAATGAAAATCGTATTAAAAACCGACCTGACCAATGCCTGAGCAAGATCACCATTACGTGATTTTGTGCCTTCAAGAAAGCGACTTAATTTGTACTTTAGCTTCATCATCCTCAAATTATTTTGTTATTATGATATTTATGAATTAATTAGCATTATATCATAAAACTATGAAAACACGATCTTAGTTGCTAATTTTCTGATGGTGATATAGGTAAAAAAAAAATTAATTTATTTTCATCTTGGTTTCTTATCAATTTATCTGATAATTAGGTGATTTTATTCAATTAGTTTTTTTTTTTATTTCATTTCATAAGCTATGAACAACAACCAGTAGTAAGGTGAAAACCAAGAGGATGAAAATACCAATATAAAGTTATTGATTTTGTGATGGAAACCAAACCCAAAAGCAATTTTATTGTGTGTTTGATAATATGGTGTAGAGTGTTATTCAAAATTAAAAATGTATTAAAATAATATTTTTTATATATTTTTTTTAACATCAACACTTTAAAATCAATGAAAAGTGCTTAAAAAACATTAATTTAATATTCTTTAAGAAAAAATAATTTTGAAAAATTAAAGCTATATGCAATAACAAACAAAATAAACAAGATAAATTAAGAGACGAGTGAAAAAATCATTGGGAAGGTTGGCATTAGACACTGTCATGTTGTTGGTTTCATATAATAAAATCATTAATACTTGACAAAACCTAAAATTAGTAATTCAGAATGAAATTTTTTATAATTTAGTTCTCAAATTTTATTTCTCTTCAATGGCATCCTTGTGTGCCCCTGATTTATCAAGAATTGTTAAGTAGGGATAAAATTAAAAAAAAAGAGACCAAATTTAAAAAAAAGGAGGAAAAGGGTTGCATTATAAAAAAAATATTGTGAAAAAATCACTCTAGTCCTTGTACTATTTATAATATAGCTTTTGGCCTCTTAATATTTGAAAATTTTAATTATGGTGCAAAAAGTTATTTTTCTTACTTTTCAATTCCTTGTTTAAGAAAAAAGAGAGAAAATTGTTGGATTCTAGTGATAAAGAAAAAAAATCTCTGTTGAGACCAATTTAGCTCATAAAAAAAAATTGATCTTATTGTTAATGAATTTCATTCGTTGAGGAGAGTCTCATCTAGATGTTATTTGACACTTTCATTAATTAAAATGGAAGTTCTAAGTTCAAAATGTTTTTGGTTTTGGATTGATTTTGAGTTCATTGACAAGTTTTTGGGTAATTTGAGGTTATATACAGGTTTATGACAATGTATATTGTGTTTTATGAGTTTGTTTAGGTTGAAAATAGATTGAAAATTAGGTTTCTATGTAAAAAGAAAAACTAACATCGGTTTTCCAGCCACTATTATGATCAGAATATGGAAAGAAATAGGTGATGGGTCACTTGACTTTTGTTTTCAAAAAACTTTAGGGTGGACATCCGCCACATTCCTAAAATAAATAAATAAATAAAGGCTCACACATGAATCTTTTTTTAAAAATTGGGATTAACTTTCCATACTCAACAACATCTGACCTCTGTTTTTTGTTTTTTTCTAAGGACATGACACATCCACTTGTGTCTTTCTTAATGCTTGTGTTTAGATTTGAATTGCTTGTGGTCTAGGCTATGTTTGTTTTTGTAGTGCACCACATGATGCATTATAGTAAAGTACCAATTTGATGTCTTTGTTGTGGTCTATAATATTTGTATTGTACCGCAAAAACAAATAAGTTTTTAATATTTAATGATGGTGTGTTTGGTGTTTTATGAGTGTAATTGATATTAACAACTCTTTCATAGTTATCAGTTCATGCATTTTAAGATTTATTTCATTTAGAGTAATTTATGTTTTCATGTTTCTTAGTTAAGAGAGTCATGATTTAGTGAAATATAATTGTAATATTGTTTCTTTCTTCTATTATGTTAAAAATTAAGTTGAGTTTTCATACACAATGTTGCATTATCAATTTTTTTATATATTTATTAACACATACAAGTCTTCATTTTATTTTATTATATGTAGTCACTAGCTTTTTAATTCATAATTATATTTTTTCTTGATATTAAAAAAACATATTAAAAACACTCATACATTCATCTGTTTTTGTTAAAAAAAATTTATCTAATACACGATGAAACGAGTGGAATAAACATATTATCATTTTATTTGTATTAGCATCAAGGATATTTTGGAACAAGCTTTCACAAATCTTTTCTTCTTCTTTTTTTTTCAATTAAATTTAAAGAAATATATCTTTTGTGACAATTAATTCTATTAGAGGATATGGTAATCGAAGCTTTTAAACACAAAAGTTAACAGGTTTAGCATAAACTAGCTTACTTTTTTGTACAAGAAAAATAAATTAGCATTTTCATTGAATCTATGCCGCGATGCACATAACCATTTCAAGAAGATAAATAAAACCCCATAACAACAACAGTAATAAAGAAAATCGTAGCACATTCAACTGAGTTTAGACTCCAAGGAGCCCAGAAAACAAGCGTAACGAATTCGGGGCCGGGTCCTGAGGTGGCACAATACGCTTGTCAATGAATTTTTTTTTATTTTTTAAAAATTATTTTTGATATCAGCACATCAAAACGATTTAAAAAATACAAACCCATACTTAATTTTAACAAAAAAAAAAAAAATTGAAATTTAGCCAAACACAGGTTCATCCGCAAGACTAAAAAAAAAGTTGATTTAGTGACTCGTTGAAGCGAGATATAGCTTAGGTAAGGTAAGTGAAAAAACCTATTATATATATATATATATATATATATAATTTCATGTTTTATTTTTTTAAAAAAAATTGACCCAAATCAGCTCACTCAATCTATATCCTAAGCCTTTTTCAATTATAAAAAAACACAAAAAAAATTAACTAGTTTAACTTGTCAAATCATAATCTAGATTATATGATTTGAACAACCTTATAAAATATAGATCAAAATAAATTATAAAATATAATTCTCGATTAATTCAATATTGAAAGATGAAAATAAAAAAAAATTCAAATAAAAATAAAGATAAATAAAAAACCCTAAGTGAATTCAAGTTTATCTGTTAAATCTGTAACTCGAGTTATGAGATTAAAATAATTTTATGAAGTTTAATCCCTAATAAATTTAATATTAAATGATATAATTAAAAAAAAAAACAACAAACAATTCTTTGTAAAGAGGGAAACAATAAATTCACTCCTCTTTTAATTTGTTAGATACCATTTTTATTTTGATCAATAAATTCACTCACCTTTTACTGTTGTCTGATTTAAAGACTAGCCAAGATAGAATTCACAGTTACAGCATGGCCTCCAGCAAAAAATTAGAAGTCAAGCCTTCGTGTGTTTCTAGATAGTTCATTTGTTATTGTGATTAAAAAGTATTTTAAAAAAAATTAATTTTTTTTTAAATTAATATATTTTTTATATTTTCATATTATTTTGATATACTAATGTTAAAAATAATATTTAAAAAATAAAAAAAATATTATTTTAATATATTTTAAAGTGAAAAATAATACAGTGAAATTAATATTAATTCTTAGTTACTGCACCTGTGTTTGCACCTGTTTTGCCCCTTTTTGGATCATGTGAATTACATATTGCGACACGAAAAGCCATATATCTTAATGATGTTGTTACTAAATGCTTTATCTTAATTCAACGTCATTAATTATGTGTGGAGACTAGTTAGTCACTAATGCGATCATCAATATAATCTGTAATTCTGTCTTTCATTTCTGATGTGAGCTTTGGTGTATACTAGATGTGGGTCTATGCTACGCGGCCACGAAACTGATAGTTTTTTTTTTCCTTGAAAAAATTGATGTTCAGTAACGACAAGCTTATTTAAAAGAAAAAAAAAAAAATTTGTCAGGATAAAATCAATTAATTTTTTTTAATTAAATAATTAAAAAATTAGATAATAATAATAAATGAATGATTTAAAAAATCAATCAGAATAATATGAAAAAAAAAATTTCAAAAAAAAATAATATAACTCAATTCTTAATTAATTAAATATAAAAAATAAAATTGGGTAAAAATAATTATTATCCCGTATCAACTTTTCAAATCTATGACCTGAATCACTAGGACTGGAAGTATTATATTTTTAAAAATTAAAAAAATTAATTTTTAATTAATTAAATATTAAAAGATAAAAAAAAAATCATTTATACAAAGGAATCCAAAACTAAAAAAAAAAATAACAATCAAATAAAAACCAAATTAGAAGGTAATTACATATTTTTAATTAAAAATAAAATTAAAAAGAAAATTTTATTTAATAAAATAATTTAAAAAATTAAGAATATATATATACACACACACTTGAGATTATGAGAATGAAAAAAAATATTTTTTTAAAGTAAAAAAATAAACTAAAAAAAATAATATTTTACGAATAATAAAATTGAAAACAAGTACCTTATTTCTCGTCCCTGATACTAGAGCTCCTCAGTTTTGGAAAACTCGATCAGAATTATTTTTTTTTTTTTTTCCATTTTTTTCTGTGTTAAAAGTTTTCTCATTCTAGGGTTTCTATCTATTCTTCTAGCCCATCCCTTTTTGTATCTGTGATCATAAGATGGGATTTGACTTTTTCTCCCAATTCTGCTGAAATTTGTTGGAAAGTTCGGGACTTTGAGATTCAATTGGTTTTTTGGAGAATTGGGATTTCATTTTTTACCAAAACTAAATTTCTAAATCTGGGACTTTGAAATCCAGCACTCATGAATTTCTTTTGTTTCAATGGAACTGTTGTTGGTGTCTGGAGAATCAAAGCCCATCTTCAAAGAGTCTGGTGGATGGTCTGAAAGGACAACTGCACCAAACTCCATGCTAGTTTTCAATGCTCAACTCTTCATTTCCCAGCCAATAGCACCGTTCAACAGCATCACAACTCAAATTCTTGAACCCTGCAATATCCATCTCCAGTTTTTGCAATCTGTTATGTGTTTCTTGAGTTTCTTTTTTTTTGTCAGATTTTCTCGAGGGATGTTCAATTTCTATAGCGTTTGCTTGCTGATCTTGTATCTTATATGGGATTTCTAGATGTTTTTCATTTATTGAATCTGGAGATAGGTGAGTAGAACGAGAAGAAAATAGCCATGGATGGCTCACGAAGGAACACTTCACACCGCCCTTGTCATCGCTAGGAAGAATCTAGTGGATGGCTCGTGTCTTGGTTTTAACCTAATTTTCATGTCTAGTTTGATGAGGAGAAGATAAAGTTTGAATGGGTAGATGGTTTGGGTCGCCGTATTCAATTTTATGGCATTCATGTTGATGAAAATTATAAAATTAGGGTTGATTTTGTAAGCGTTTGATGAAATAGTAATTTTTTTTTTTTTTTTTAAAAAAAAAAAAAAAAATTTTTAACGTGGATGTTCGGGCCAGCTTGCGCGTATCTCGACTAATTTCACGGCCCTAAAATTAACGACCATGTAAGTTTTCAGTGGCCATCGTATATATGAAGCAACTTTATGGCTCGAACCTGAGACCGCAGAAGAAGCAAACCTCTTGATTCCAAGTTCTTATCATTGGGTCATCACCTACATGGTTAAGGTTAAGTTTTAGTTTTTTTTTTTTTTTTTTTTTTAGTAGAGTTGTAATATTGGTTTGATGATATTATCATTATTTTTATCTTCTAGAAGCTCTTTAATTATTAAATGAAAAATAATAAAAATCACGTAAATAGTTAAATATTTTTTATTAATTTTTTATGATAACGTTAAGTGTTAGTGCATATACAAAGTTAAGAATATAAATAATAATTTTTAAAATTATAGTTTTCTCTTCTGTTTTTTAATCGGTGATGGAAGGAATTTTGAGCGTGTAAAAAAAAGAAAAAAGGAAAGAACAAAAGAATCATGTGCAAGTAAAAATAAATGAATGGATGGACGGAAAAAAAATTAATATTGTAAAAACTATTTGATATTATTATTAAACTTAGCTTAATGGATTAACTTTAAAGTTTTTTTCCCATTTGACTTGTTATCTAATTCGGTTTAAAATTAAATCGAGCAAGAATTGTTTTGTTCGTGATTTAGTTGACTTATAGATTTAAACATAATCTAAATGATTGGTAAAAATTAAAAAATATATTTTTATATTAAAATGATAATATATATTTGATCAATTCGGACTTCATGATTTAATTTATTAAATCTACGATCTAAATGATTGACTCAATTGATTAATAAATTTGGTTCTTTAAATTATTTTTTACTTAATTATATCTTTAAAAAAAAAAATTACGCAAAAACCAAAATAATTTGTGATGTTAATTTGAGATAATAGCTTCATTAAAAAAGAAAAGTGAAATAACTTATGAAAAATACTTAAAATCAAGCAAATATTAAATAATAAAATGAAAAAGAACATCACCTACTTCACTGAACTGAGGAAATGCTTGAATCAAAGTCCTTTAAGTATGGAAAGTACAATAAATAACTTGTAGAACGTGTCGCCCACTCATTGATGTCTTTGAGCATTTGGACCCACCATATCTCCTTCAAGCCAGGGGAGAGTAGACTTTTCTTTCCTTTTTTTATTTTCTTTTTTTTTTCCTAAAAAGAAAAATAGGAATTGGACCGCACCGCTCGCTCACGACATTCATTTCCCCGAGCAAGATTCCAGTACAGAAGAAAAGGAGGAATTAAATACTAGAGCTGAAGAGAGTTAATGACTATTACATTACTACAAATTGCTTTAAATTCTTTTTAATACAAGTGAAGCTACCAAGGGATTCATTCAAGGCACCGTAGGATAATATACATCCTCGCATTGAATTTCAACAGTGTTTAAAAATATAATAATGATTATTTTTAAAATATTTTATATTTTAAAAAATATTATTTTATTTTTTAAAATTTATTTTTAACATTAGCACATCAAAACTATCAAAAAATACTAAAATAATAATTTAAAGCAAAAACAATTTAAATTTTAATAAAATACAGGTTAAAAAATGACTTTTGAATAAATCTTCATTCATGCCTGTAGTTAAAATGTTTTAATTATATATATATATATATATATATATATATATATATATATAATCTCATAAATAATTAATTAGGTTATTATCATAAATTGGAATTCGAATAATCTTTTAAGCACTCCCCTCCCTTTTTGGGAGGGTGAGGGAGCATATATTTTTATAAAAAGGAGGAGAATGAATCTCATCCGTTGAAATCCATTTTTTTTTTTCAAGTGAAAACAATATATATTAGAAATTTGGATGTGTGTTTTTTTTTAACCTAAAAAACCTTTTTAAAGCCTATCCTTTTTTAACCCTAAAAACAACATCTAGTCTCTCTAAAAAGTAAAAAAATAAAAAATAAAAGAAATAAAAAAACTTATTGATCCCAATACTTTTTTTTTTTCTGTTAATGTAGGTGTTTGAGCCAGTTTACGCGTACCTCGACTCATCCTATAAGTCTTAAAATTAATAATCATGTAAGCCTTTCAGTGGCCCTAAAGTTTATAAAACTTAAATTGGTGACCTCTATAAAACAAATCTAGAACATGACTAGTTAAGCTATACATATAAGAGCATCTCCAATGGAAATGCCATTTTGAAGAGCCAAATGAAGAAAATAGCTTTTTGAATAGTGTAAATATAGCTTTTTGTATTATGTGCATTCCAATGGTAAAAAACTATTTAGAAAAGCCATTTATATTTTAATATATTTCATGTTAAATTAATTTTAATATAATTATATAACTAATTTAGATATTTTATATATAATATAATTATGATGTTATTAATTATATAATTAATATGAGTAATTTATAAAAGTAATATAAAAGTAATAACAATATATTTAAAATAAAAATAAATTTCAAAATATTTAATTAAAAATACATTACATTAAACAATAAATAAATCTAGTTAATTAAAAATACATTACATTACAATAAATCAATCAAAGTTAATTAAAAATCAAAACCCCTCTTTTGCATAATTTATAACTTTCTATTTTGAAAATACGCTGCAGAAATTGGATCCAGATTAGAAATATCCATTTTCATAATTTCTTCTTCTTGTTTCTCTTGACTTTGTTGAATCAGCATGGCTTGTTGCTCTAACATATTTTTTCTGTCTTGTTTCTTCTGATTCTCAATTTCAACCAGAGTATCCTTGAATTGTTGTAACAGATTCGTTGCAGTTGCATCCCCAACTTTATCTTTTCCTTGTCTACGTTTAAGTCGTTCTTTTGCAGCCTTCTGACCGATTGGTCTATCTTGATAAATCAATGGTTCACTATCTTCTCCTAAACTAACAGAATCAGGGGTAGATGGAGTTGATGAAGCCGGACTTGCATTATAATGACCTTTTTGTTTCTTGTTTGACCTTTGATGTTGACTTGCACGCTCAAATTGCCATTTGGGTTCTTTTCTTAAGATAACCCAACAATGTTTTAGTTGAAATCGTTTGCCAACGCAAGAAGCATACATTTGCCGAGCATCATTAATCTGGTAAAAAAATAAATTAATTAAATAATGTTAAAATATATGTTAAACAATTCAACATAGAAATGAATGTTAACATTACCCTTGATTCTTCGGTCATTCCACTTTGCTGACGATTTTCAATTTGAGTAACAAATCCAACAAATTTACCGGCTTCTCTATTTATTTCTTGCCATCTACTTGAGATGCTTATTTGTGAACGATTATTCAAGTTTCCTCCATTCTCTACAAAGTAAGCATGTACGCGAGCCCAGAACTGTTTTGTTTGTTGATCAACTCCTGTAATTGGATCCTTGCTTGTATTTAGCCATGCAGAGACAAGTAAACAATCCTCCTCTAGTGAGAAATTTTTACTTCTTTGTGATTTTTTTGCCGAATGGACATTTAAATTCGAGCATGTTAAGTCATCAATTAATTGATTAGAATCACTTGGTTGAGAGAGAATATCTTCTGACTCACTCATAAGAAGATTGGTAAAAGAGCTTGGAAAATTTGAATCCATCTACATTAAAAAAAAAAAAAACTCAAGTTAAAACCTTAAGAAAGTGTAAAAGAAGCTCACATTCAATGTTTAACAATTTTGTAGTTTTCATACATGCAAATTAATAATAAGCATTGCCTTCTACAACATAAATAAAAATTGTCATCCTTAACCCATATTAAAAACATAAAATAATAAAGAAATAAAACTCATCACAAATATTAAGTTAACAACAAAAGTTCTAAAAAATCAAGAGATATTAAAACGAAAATAGAAAAAGCTTTTAAACAAGCATACCTTTTAATTTCAGTTAATTAACACAATCGATGTTAATAATTAACTGGAGAATAATCGATTCTTATTTTTTAAAATTTGAGAGAAGGGTGAGGCACAATACAAAAATTTAAAACTACAAGTTTTTTCTTCATGTATTTATAGACAAAATTTTCTATGTTTAAAAAAAAAAAAAAAAAAAGCTGTTGGCCAACGGCTATAAAAATAGCTGTTGGCCAACGACTATAAAAATAGTCGTTGGTCATTTCTACAGTTAACTGTAGAAATGGCTCTTCACAAAGCAAAAAACCGTTTTGGCTATTGCTTTACATGTCCCGTTGGAGTGCTGAAAATAAAAAAATAGAAGGCATAGTACATATGGCTTTTCATTTGGCAGCTCCAACTCCCCTAAGAGATTCTAACCTACTTTTACTAGCATGGATAGAGGACAACACCATTTTTATCGAACTCCTCTTTACAATACAAATTTATTGACACAAAGATTCATATTTTATGTGGCTAAAATGTTATGATCAAATACTTTCTCCTTCCTTAATATTTTTCAACAACCTTTTCACATCATCAAGAGATTAAAACAGATGAAGGTTAAGATTGTAATGTGAAGTTCTACAATCAAGACCAAACAATATTGAAACTGAAAACTAGATGGAGCATATTTAACTTCTTTAAGACAATATCAAAATGATATATGTTTTATTTTTTAAAAAATTTAAATTTTTCTCTAATGTTTACTTTTACCCCAAGTAAAGTTTTAATTTGAAAAAATCTTGACATATTATTTATGCAGATTTAGTCTAATAGGATAAAATTACGAATAAAAAGGCTTTAGGGCTAAAAAAAAAATGAAAAAAAATATCATACTCCCGCCATCCATTTTGACTTTTCAAAGGTCAATAAGTATAATATGTTTTTCCTCTATAAGAAATAATAGAAACTTGATTTTTTTTAAAAAAATATTCTTAATCTTTTAAACATTAAAACTAATTAAAAAAAGTCCATCAATGTTAGTATCTGTTGACTTTTCAAATTTGATGGAGTGGTCATAAATATGGTACACAGGGAGTTCAATATTTTTAAATCTATTGAAGGTAGTTGGCTATAGCAATCACCAAAAAAAAATTATAGTATGAAAAAAGAAGAATAAAAGAACAAAATAGATAAAAAGGAAATTTGTATAATTTTTAATTGGATCATATATGATTTTTAACTATTTTTTATCTATATAAATATTCAATAATTATCATTCAACATCATAAAAGTTTCCCAATAACAACACACGGGCATTCACCAAATCTATAAGAAGAATAAAAGAGAAAAAAATAAAAAAAAATGAATAAAAAGAAAGTTTTTATCATTTTTAATTGGATCATTTATGATTTTTCACTTTTTTTTTTATCCATAACTCTCAAATATCCAATAATTATAAAATTTTTCTAATAATAACACACTAGCGCCCGCATATATATATATATATATATATATATATATATATATATATATTATTGCTATAAATGTTAAGAAAAACTCAACAATTAACAACAGTTTACATTACTGAATTTTGTCACTAAACCTTTTAATTACATATCACTGAAAATATTTTTTTTTAACAATCCCTTAAATATGAATTAAGATACTAATCTATGTTGCCAACCTTCTTGATTACCATCTAGAATGTATTTTCTTAACAATCCCTTACCTTTTTATTTACCAGCTAAGAAAATAATTTTAATTTTGTTATAAAAAAATTTCGTATCATTTAGATTTTTTTTTTTTAATAATTTGAGGTATTTAGAACAATTTATATATATAATGACTAATCTCTAAATCTACTAAACACTATGCAAATCCAGTGAATAAATAAAGTACTTGCAGAGATGATAAATATACATAAAGATGATCAAACCCAAATGCAAAGAAAAGAAACAAATTTCTTTTCCCTTTAGGGCACGACCTCAAGTGCAGAGGAAGGTAAGAATTCACTTAGTTTTTTATTCACTTTCAGTATGCATTCCTAGAATGGTATACATATTATTTAAGGTATTTTCCTTATATATGTATGTATCTATGATGAGCTTTGTTCTTGCTACCTAAAAGATAAACTGACGTGCTCCACTGCTGCAAGCTATGTAGTCGCTATTACCTTGTACAAACCTATCTCGAGAGAGAGGCTGAAGAGACGCCATTAGTACGAGGGTACCAGAGGCGGTGTTAGTGTTAAATCTAACCAGCAAAGCAGCTGCTCTATCTGTACGGAAAGCAAATCTCACCATAAAAAAAATAAAAATAAAGTCCCGTTTAAATATTTTCACTTTATTAGTGCTTTACTCAAATGGAAATAGCTTAAAAATAAAAAAAAATAAAAAGAAGAAATATATAGTTTTATATCTCCTTACATTCTCCTTTGAGCCTGTTTTCTGCTTAACCAAATGGAGAGAATTGAACAGTGTGACTTCTTGCTTGGCCATAAAAGGAATCTTTCTATTTCCTGCAACCAGGGTTGAAGATCTCTCTGTTAACCTCCTTTTCCTTTTTTTTATCTCTAAACATCACTGGTGGACTTGACTTTGGTTTTCTGTGAGGTGTCAACAGCAACAAAAGAAAGACAACATAGACATAGGTAAGAAGAACTGAAACCAAAGATTTCTTACAAACTTCAATGTCAGCTTGAGTTCTTGGCATTACCAGCTAGGGTTGTTTTAGATTTTTCAAGATTCTTGGCTTAATCTGGCAAAACTTTTCTCTTCTTTTTCTAACACCCTTTCTTTTTTCTTGTTTTATCACTGAGTGAGCTTCTCTACATTTCTATTTGCAGAAATGCTCGGTGCTGTACTAATTATTTTTTCTTCAGTTTCTTTTACTAAATTTTCCTTTCGAATTTATTAAAGCGAGTTGATTTTCTCTTGTTAATTTTCCATGTACATGTAAATCCTCTTAGTAAATTTGGCTGTGCTTGTGATTGTGCTTTTCCCCCTTTCTTTTGTGGTTGATGGTGGCTTGATAATTTCCTGTAATTAAAGATCCGTTCTTGATTTCTTGCTATCACGATCCAGTAGTATTATCCATTAATGCCACTCCAACGATTCAATTGATGTACGTTTTAAGGTAAAGGTAGTGGCTAGATTTTCTTTCTTTATTCTTTTTTTTTTTCCAAATTCAACGTTCTATCTTCTTCTTCTTCTTCTTGTTTGTAAAAAAATCTGTTTATATTTTATTTTTAAAAATATAATACGTTTGCGTGGATGTAAGTAAAAAAAAAAATTGATTTGCTTGTAAATATACTTGTTGAGGTTGTATGATGCATGCTTTTTCTCATTTTATGTCAAGGGTATTTGATTTTTCTCTCTGTAAACATTGATAAGGCCCTCCATTAATGATATATACCATTAGGTCTATGGTTTTGGTACGCAGCCTCTCAATCTCTTTCTCTTATAAATTTTATTTTTAGCAGTATGTGCTTTTAATTATCTTGGTTGATTTTGCGCATGAAGGGTGAGCTGAATTTGTTTCTTGGGGAAGATGACTCGCAAGAAAATCCAGATCAAGAAGATAGACAACACAACTGCAAGGCAAGTAAGTTTCTCAAAGAGGAGAAGAGGGCTCTTCAAGAAAGCTTGCGAGCTCTCAATTCTATGTGATGCTGAGATTGCTCTCATGGTGTTTTCTGCAACTGGAAAGTTTTTTGAGTACTCAAACTCAAGGTTCTGCTCCCTTTCTCTTTCTTATTAATTTCTACTTTATGATATACCATATATATTATGTCATCTGTGAGCTCATTGATCAACCTAGGATACATTAACCACGGTTTCTTTTGAACCCAACAAAGTTGAAAAAAGAAGAGAATGGCTGAAATAGATGTACAATAGAATCTTTTGGTATCTGTGAGCAAAATAATATTTTTCGAGGAGAGGAGCACTGGGAGAAGTTGGTACTGATATGAAGGTTTTGATGTTATTGCTGCCACTTATTGCTAGTTCAAACCCTTTTTCAAGGACATGACACATCCACTTGTGTCTTTCTTAATGCTGGTGTTGAAACTTGAATTGCTTGTGGTCTAGGGTATGCTTGTTTCTCTAGTGTACGATAGTAAAGTATCAATTTGATTTTTTTGTTGCGGTCTACATGCTCTTAATGTTTTAATGGCTTCTCTTGTACGCTTATAACGTCTATTTTGAACCAGAAAGACTTGCACTTCTGCCATTAGAGATCAAAGCCACTACTTTTATTAAGTTGGATTTACTATCCTCTATGCCCCCAGAAACGCTACCTAGTCTAAGGATGTGCTCATAAAATATAGGGATAGACAACCACACAATGCAAGGCCTTCATACCCTAGAAAACTCAAGGGCAAAATATGAAATCTCAACACCCCTAGCTAATAGTACAACCTGAATCTATTCTTTGTAGAGGCCATTGATTACAATTGCTCCGAAATGATGTATGAGCTCTTAAGTTGAAGTGACTTGTAGCATAGTGTTCATGTAAAGAAACTCTCTTCCCCATCTTCGCTTAATTTGTACTATACTTCTATATATTTTTCTGTCTATGAGAGTCATGAAACCATTTCCTTGTTTTTGTGGCTAAGGTAACATATACAAACTTTATTGATTACATGAAATGTTTGCAGGGAAGAAAATCAAAATCGAAATATTAGGGGAAAAAAAAAAAACTTGTCTTAGCATTAATAGCTAGTCTTCTGTCAATTAGTAAATAGTAACCTAACTGGTATTACCTAACTTGCTTACATTAACCCTGGACACTGCCTTTTCTTCTTCTTCTCCCAGCATTTAGTTATAAGAACAAATGATCATCTGCTGACTGATTTGGGAGAGCCTAGCTTTAGTCCTGCTTACCCTCAGGAAATCTATGTTTTAATTTTTGTGAAATCCATATGATCATAAGGTCAGCTGCACCCAGCATTTAATAAGGAAACAAATTAAGAGAAGAAGAAGAAGAAGCATATATAGGTTTCTTCTTTTCTTGCAATGTTTAATTTCAACTGTACTGGTGCTAGAGTTCTATCTTCTTCACAAAAGAATATTGAGTATCAACCTCTTGTTTATAACAAAGAAAAAAAAAACCCTTGAATTGGTAGCTCAAATGCATCCTGCCTCAAGAAGTCTCAGGCTCGATTTTTTGTAATAAAAGAAAAAACTTTAACCTAAGAGGGAAGTTATCTAGCACTGGGAAATAATAACAAGACTGCTCACTACTCTATAATCCATCCAAGTAAATTAAGTCCCATTTGCTAATTGATAATCATGTATTAAAAATAATATGTTTTCTTTTTCTATTTTTACATATCGTTTCATCTCTTCAAATCACAGAGCAACATCAACTATGACCGTCATAAACCCTAGAAGAGTAATATATAGAGTCGAAAATGAATCATTCATCACATAGGCTCCATTAACAACACTGAGAGGGAAGGTAAAACAAGTATACAACCATAGCCTTGATGAAGAAAAAACCACGTACTTTCAGAGCATCTTGTTTCTTAACATGTTCTGCGTACAGTATTTTTACGTACCTGCAGAATAAAATTGTGTTTTGCTCAAAAATTGCTTTTACTATAAAGACATTCATATAGATGCTTGACACTTTCATATAGATGTGGTAATATAAATGATGAATTTGGTTATAAGATCTAAACAAACTTTACGTGTTTATAGAAAATTAATCTTCAAGTGTAAGGATTTTCATTGAAATATTATTTAAGAAAAGGGAAAATCTTAGGCTTTACTGTTACTAATTTTGATTGAAACTATTTGTTATATCAGAAGGATCCCAAGGGAGAAAAGTTTATTTTTAGAATTTTGTTTTCTTAAAAATAATTAAAATAACATGTTTATTGCGTATACATTTTTCAAAATAGAAAATAAGGACTTTATTTGGATTAAATTTAAAATATTAAAAGGAATGATCATAAAACATTAGCCGAACAAAACAAGTTCTTTAATTATTTTTATAATAGAGAATTTAAAAAATAATTTTTTTGATGTTTTCTATTTTTCTGAAAAAAGTAGAGAATTATAAAACACTTTTCTAAAAAAATAATTTTCATTCCCAGTTAATAAACAATGCATTTTCTTTTGTATTCCATTCCTTAAAATTTCTTTTTTTAGAAACTAAAATCTTTTTCAGAAATAAACTCAATCTAAGTGTTTGTGGTGAGGTTATATATGAAACAATGCAATCTAAGTATAATATTCAAAATAAAGTATTTTACCAAAGTATATATATCCAATTCATTCACAAAAAAGAAAACTCTGAAAACATGTATAACATAAAATCATTTTTATGTTTCTAGCAAAAGCATTGTGTTTGATTAAAGAAAAAGTTGGCTTAACTAAGTTTTTTTTTTAATAGCTGAGGATTTAATATTAATGACAAGCTAACAAGAAAAAAAATCTTGTACATACAAAAAAATGTAGAAAGATATTATCGCCAAAACTAACAAGAGTTTACGTGTTAGAACAAATAAGGATGCCTTCTAAACCTTTAAACAAGTCCATTCATGTTTATTGGTATTTTTCATCAATTGTCTTTGGCCATAACACCAAAAAAACTATTAGGCAATAGATATGATGTGAACTAGCGGAGAAGTATAAAACAAATAGTAGGAAAAGTGTTTAGAAATAACACTAGATTATTGACCTGCGGTACATTGTGGGTCAAGTCAAATTTTTCTTGAATGTAAAAAATAATGTTCAAATGTTGCTAATGTTTTTCTTGATGGCAGAAAAAAAATTTAAATCATGTGATGGTTGAACTGATGAAACCTGGTTGATTTTTTAGGTCCAAAAGTAACCCATACAACCCGTAAAAACATAGTTTGACAAAAAACTCAAGATTATTATTTTTTAAATATTAAGATAACAACATATTATATTGATTTAAGTCAACCTGAGTTAATATGTCAAACCCACAATCCAGGTCATGAGACTATGATTACCTCATAGAAAGCAAATCAAAATAAATTATGAAGCATAATTTTCAATTAACTTAATGTTTAAAGATAAAATTGAAAAAAATAATTAAAAAAAGAACCGAAAAAGACAACCCGAGTTAACCTTTTAGACTTAATTAGCCCAATGTTTAGTGATAAGATTAAAAAATAAATCAATTAAAAAAACCATAAAAAATGACCCATGCCAATCTATAAAACTCATGACCTAGGTCATCAGAACAAAATAATCTTAGAGAAAAAAAAACCTGATTTAACTTAAGTTAATTTGGCAAATCCACCACTTTGTTTGTGAGACTAAGATAATCCCATAAAGAGCAAATAAAAAAATATTATGAAATTCAATTCTCAATTGTCTTTGTCAGAGTTAATATTGAACAATGAAATTTGTAAAAAATGACATAAAAAATGAGTCAAGTCAACTTAGGATAACTTGTTAAGTACTATTCTGGGGTTACGAGGCTGAGATAATCTAATAAAAAGTAAAACAAAATAAATTCATGAAGCTTAATTTTCAATTAAACACAATATTAGATGATACAATTAGAGAAAATATCAATTCAAAAAAGAAAATGAAACTGAGTCAATTAGATTAACTAACCAAACCTATAACCCAGGTCATGAGATGAGGATAACCCAATAAAAAATAAATCCAATATTGAAGGAACTATGACCTCGAGTTATTAGACCAAGATAATCTCTTAGAAAAAAAAATAAAAAATGACTTAATTTAACCAAGGTTAACATATCAAAACTTGCGACCCTGATCAGAGTTTTATTTTTTTAAATTTATGTTTTTAAAATTAAGAAAATGTAAGAATTTGTAGCCTTCTCTTTGTTTTCCTTTTCATTTCTCCCTTCAAAAGGTAAGGTTTGTATGATCTATTGTATGAGAAATTAAAGGAAGTCAACAAAAAAATTAACCTTTGAGAATCTCTTTTTACATACCAATTATCTATGCTATTCGGGTAAATGAAAGGGTCTTGTATATATTCAATAATCCAATATATATATTATTTGATGAAATTGTGCGTACATAAAAAAAAGGGAGTAAACTAGTTAAAAAGATGGATACTTTTTAATTAAATAAAAATTGAAAATCAATATAAAAAATGTTTAAATCACTGAATAAGAATTTGACTTGAAAGGTTGATATAAAGAGGAGATATTTGAATAAGTAATTATATTTACAGTCATGATAGATCACTGTATATAAGTATTATCGGAAATGTTTTTTCCTAGTGTATAATTAGGAACTAGCCTACTTGCATTTGCAATCTTCATCTTCTATTGTGAAACAAGATAATATTTGAATGTATCATATTTTGAAAAGGGTTTAACTTTCATTATTTTTTCTCATATATGTGATATCTAACTCTAAATTTTCTTATTATTAGAAAATTTTTAGGGTTCATAATATGCTCACGGACCAAAATTACAAGAAGAAAAATTAGAGGTTTATGTGACTAAAAAAATACTTTTTTTTCTGAAAAAATAAGTTCAAAACTATCCTATATAGGAAATTATGATTTAAAATTTTGCTATCATATAATAAAGTAATTTTTTTATTTAAAACTATTCCATATAAGAAATTTTTCTTGGTTAAAGAGGGACAACAAGCATATGTAATGAAAGTTTGTATCTTCAAGGATGGATTCAAGGATTAGATATTTAAGGGTTGAACCATGATGTTTTTATCTTTTAGTGGTAAATGTGTATAAAACTCATGAATTTTTATAAAAAAACCCATAAAAGTTGAAGGATTTCTTTGAACTTTGAGGTGTTGTAATCCTACCACACCCCATCTCTACTCCTGCACTCACATTGTCAATTAAGGATATAAAAATGTGATTTTTCATGAATCTTCCAGTTTAGTATAAAAAAGGTTCAGGTTTTTTAGGAGAAAGTGGATTCAATCTGGGTAGGCACCAGTTGGCACAAGAACACCAATATTCTAACCATCAAAGAAGAAGAATGATAAAGATTTTGTAGAAGTGCTAAGAAATGTATATTTTGTTGCTGTTAGAATGTTGTAATAAAGTAGGGTTTATCTTTTTTCTTTGTTCAACAGGAGAATCGTTGAGTCTTAGGTTATATGGTAAGAGTAATCATCTCCAATTGCATATTAATAACTAAATAAATGAGAATTATCAACACTTGAACATGTTTCACGAAGCTACCTGCTCTAGTTCCGAAATCATAAAAAGTTAAAAAAAATAATCAAGTAGGATTTTGATTGAATATTTAAGTGTTAAAATGTAATGTTTTTATCTTTTAGAGGCAATTGCGTATAAAACTGATGAATTTTTATAATACTCCTATAGGATTGTTCTTTGAACTTTGAGATGTCATTATCCTACCAAACTCCATCTCCACTCCTACGCTCATATTGTCAATTGGGATACCAAAGGATGATTTCTTGCTTAATACAATAATTTCTGGATTTTTCTAGCTTTTGTTCTCTGAGATTCTTTTGTGATTAGATCCTCTTGTTATACTACTGTTCCAAATTGTTTAAGATTTAAGTAG
Source organism: Populus alba (assembly GCF_005239225.2). Taxonomy (NCBI): domain Eukaryota; kingdom Viridiplantae; phylum Streptophyta; class Magnoliopsida; order Malpighiales; family Salicaceae; genus Populus; species Populus alba. Next base: position 6,354,611 of record NC_133300.1, on the reverse strand, counting down.
CTTAAGATCATAGAAAACCGCATAATATATCCTCCGTGTATGAGATGTGTTTCTATAGTTTTGTTGATACAATACCTTCTTTGATCTTCCTGCTGTTACTTGCATAGATCTAGATTTTAATATTAAACATTTCTTCATTTAAACAGGTCTAGATTAATTTAACATTATTTGAGCTTTTGATAGGGTAATAAATCTTTTTAATGATAAGGATAGTTCTCTAGTGACCAATATGATATTAGGGTTTGTTATTGTTAAATCAAGTTATCACCCTAAGCTTTAATATATATAGGGTTTGCTATTGGTGTTCTATTTGACATCCGGTTATTCTATTTCATTTACAATTTACAATTTAACCGGTTATTCTATTTCATTCGGTCGACTGGTTCCAACTAGTTGACCAATTTAACAGATTCTTTAAAAATCTAGTTTACTTTCAACAGTTCTTTGATCTATCAAGACTTTCAGTTCCCTCCTCTTTTTTGTTATCTAGTCTTGTCAAAATGAGGGTGCTTTGGTGTGTGTACTTCGAGAGATCATGGATTCTACTTCCTTCTCCTGACATTTTATGGCTGGTTCTTGCTGCTTCTTGGTTTCTGCCGTTTCTGTGTTCTTTTTGTTCATTTTAGACTTGTCTCCTTTTTGTTCATTTGCTGTTGTTAGGTCATCCTTTCTCAGATTCTTCTGCTTTCTGGCTCCTGTAATCTTCATCTGTGTCTGTGCATAGCTGCTGTCTGGTCTTGTGTTCAGTTACCTCTCCTGCCTTGTTTTTTTCAAACCGTCAATAGCGAATCTTAGCACTTTGTGTCCCTATTAACTTCTGCTGGTGCAATTCTGGTTTTATTGTGGCTTTCATGCAATGACTGTTGCTGTTGAAAATCTGTCTAATCTTCTTCATTTTCTGTTTGGATCTTGTTTTGCTCGTCAGGTTTTGCCAAGTTTCTGGGTAGGCCCATCTTTTTTAGGTTTGGTGGTTTGTTGTTGTAATAGTAGCAGCATTTTTTTCTAGTGGTTTACTGTTGCCATAGTAGCAGCAAATTTTCTACCCTTCCTCACAGGTTGATTGTTTCTTTACATCTTGGTGAGTCCTTTTGGGAAGAATCATAGCAGCTAGCAATTACAAGTGATCCTTGAAACATCCCACCATTGGCACTGTTTTTAGCTAGTTTTTGCTTATTCCTGGACATGAAAATTCAAGAAATGATTTGCTCTACCTTTTGTTCTTGAAGCATTGGGCAAGTGATAGAAAGGCGTAATCTGCATCCCAAAAACCTTGACACATTTAGTCAACCATCGGTTGAGCTTCAGGTAATTAGTTTTTATACTGTAGCGTATCAAGTTATATTGAATTTAAAACCACATCAAGATTGTTTATATATATATAAAAAAAAACTTTGAATTAGGTTCAAGAAGGAGAAGACTTTGAATTAGGTTCAAGAATCTAACTTTATAAATCCCATAAGATACCATGGTCATGTATTAATTAAGGCAATATTCGTTTCTGTCCTTTAAGCTTGATAGTGCTGTGCATGCCATGTTGAACAAGGAAATAGCAGAGAAAACCCGTGAACTGAGGTAAAATCTCAGGATCAATAACTTGTTGCCACAATAGATCACATTCCAATTTGCAATGCTGATACATATGATGATCCACTGATGACAGGCGAACAAGGGGAGAAGACCTGCAGGGATTGAACATGGAAGAATTAGAAAAATTAGAAAAATTAATTGAAGGAAGCTTGTGTCGTGTCATGGAAACAAAGGTAATTCATGCAGTACTCTTGTCTTGTCGTAATTCTTGTAGATAGTTCTGTCCTGTATATGTACGCTGAAGACTTTGTTCAATACCTCACACCCATGTTTCAACTTCAATGTGCTTCAGGGAGAGAAAATTCTAAAGGAGGTCGATGCTCTCAAGTCCAAGGTCACTTCACTACTTTTAACAATGAGAAAAAATAAAATATTCATGCAAAGTTTGTGAAAATTACTGTACATGAAGCCCCATATGATGTGAACGAACTGATATGGTTTTACCATGTTGTTTTGAACAATCAAACGACTATCATGATCAGTACTCTCTGTGATTCAATCTTCCTTAGTTTTTGTTAATTTGCAGGAGCAACAACTAATGGAAGAGAACCAGCGATTGAAGCAGAGAGTGAGACTATGAGACCTCTTATTAATTTTCAGTTCCTTCTTGTTACTCCCTCTCACCCTGAGTTCATATTTTACTCGGCAGTTAATGAATTTATCGAAGGGCCAAGGCATTTGCTCGAACAAGGCCAGTCGTCAGATTCTATGGTGACCAATATCAGCAGCACCTCAGCAAATCCTCGTCAGGACCACGACAACGTGTGTTCTTTTCTTAGACTTGGGTAGGCTCGCTTTTTACAACTCATTTTTCTTGCATGGTAGAGTGTAAATCAATGTCAAATGGTGTCTTGGTACTCAGGAAATTAACCAGCTGTCTGAATGCAACTCCGAAACTGTCTTGCAGGTTACCTTTTCCTGATTGAATCCGAAAGATGGAGGATTTCCAACAAAATTTTTCAAATAAAACCTTCATCCTGGCCTGTATGTTGTTAATATTTGCTTGTTGATTCAAGAAATTCACCTGGTTTAAGATACAGATCATGTATGTGTGGTTGTGTAGACATGTATGTGTGGATCAAGGGTTCCCATATTTCCTTAAGGTAAAAGGAAATGACGTGAAGCTGTTGAAACATGTAGTAAAGTATATATTAATTGAGCTTTAGTTGAAGCTAAATTAGTATATATGTATGCCATGTCTTGCTTAATTTTATTTCAATCTCAGTGAGGGAAAGGATAGGAATATGCATCCACAAGACTCTTTATCAGTTTGAGATTCTTTGCATTTATGCCCTATTTTAAAGCAAGAATAAAGAACTCGCACGTAATTGTTAACTTCAACTCTGCAAACGTTTTCTTTTTATTTCTGTGTTTCATATTTGAGAATGGGTTGTGATTATTTTTAAAATGTTTTTTATTTAGAAAAATATATTAAAATAATATTTTTTATTTTTAAAGTTTATTTTTAATATTAGTATATCAAATAATTTAAAATTATATAAAAAATAAGTTTGTTTATGCTTTTATTGAAAAATGTTTTTCACTTTTTTTATTGCAAGAACTTTGAGCAGAACCTTAGGGGTATTTGTTCAAGATGAATTTATGTATTTTTTTTTTTTAAAATTAAACCTTTTTCCATTAAAAAAGAAAAAGAAGCCACTCTTCAATGAGAGATTTTCAATTTGAAGAGAATTTGAAAAAGAAGCCACTTTTCCATTAATAAAATTTAATATTAAAAAGTTTAAATGCTTAACTCTCTTTTAGAACTGTTAATCAAAGATAAAACAATTTATAAATTTTTTCAATGTTTTATTGATAAAGAAATATTTTAATGTTCTCTTTTAATGCAATTTTTTCTACAAGAGTGTTTTGTAATTACTCCTAAATTCATCCACATGAAAATAAAGAAAGGAACAATTTTTTTTTTTTTTAAAAAAATTAGCAAGCTAGATCCAGCGTTCAGTCAACCTGCTATAAACTAGTCTTCTCCCATCAAAAGCCGTGCAATAACTCTTTCAAACTCACAATCCCATTACATTGTGTCCAAAAACAAAATGACGCGCTCAGAAGTCTGTCATTTCCGCGGTGCCTTACCTGTTTGCTGGGCTTGCAGAATGTTTAGTGGGCCTGAAAATTAGTCATGGTGTATGTAAACTGACTCGGACACCCCCGGGTTAAAAAAAAAATAAAAAAAAATTAGCCCCGGTCTCATTGATATGTCCTCCTCCACTGCTTTCCTTTTCCACTGTGCTTTCCTCTTTCATTGTGCTTTCCTCGTTTCATCGATCTTTTCTCCTCCACTCAGATTCCCCTCTTAAGCTCACACAAACCGCAAACCGTCTATCCCGGATCTTTGGGAATAGTTTGTGTTTGTCAACAGATTTGCTACCTTTTCCTCTCAGCTATCTTGCCCTGCTCTCTGTTTCCCTTTGTCATGCCAAGCTCACACTTCACACACTCACCTTGACTCGTAGCTGATTCCCTGCTCGCGCCACTGTTCTTCCCTCTCTCATTCAACCTCACACAGATTGCACCTAGTCACCATTTTTTAGCTATTGTAGATATTACCACAGATCTGCTGCCTTCTTGAACTCCTTTCACGATTGAAGACATGCTAACATTATTACGCTCTCCAAGGTAAATTTCTTATGAAAAACTATATGTAACATGCTTGATCTGCTGTAATAACCATACCCTACTTCTTCCTTTTGTTTAATTTGTCTTGATTTGTTTTGATTCAGGGACGAATGAGTTGACATTGTTGTATCTACTACAATTCTCGATCTGTGTTAACAATTCGTTCTGTTTTGGTTTCCAGAACCAAAGAGGGCTTGCAAATCTGTCTTTTGGAAAGCACAACCACAACAATTACTGATCCCTGTTTCGGTTGAACAATTTAAATCAAGGTCAGTTGTTGTGTGTTTTTTGAAGTTACATGTTTTTAATTGTTAGATTGTTTCAGGGAAAAAAATTCAGCCATGTTTTTATTTATTTCTGCAATCACTACAACTGGATATCAGGTGTATGTCACTGTTTTTTTTTTTTTTTGTTACATGTATTTAATTTTTACATAGGTTCGGGAAAAATATTACAGCCCTGTTCTTATATATTTCTGCTACCATTGCCACTGGATATCGGGGGACGAGTTACTGTTTTTTTTTTTGGTAACATGTTTTTAATTTTTACATAGTTTCAAGAAAAATATTACAACCCTATTCTTATATATTTCTGCAATCATTGCCACTGGTTATCGGGTGTGGGTTACTATTTTGTATATTTTTTTTGGTTACATGTTTTCAATTTTTAGATTGTTTTGGGAAAAAAATTACAGCCATGTTATGTGGGATCTATCAATAGCTTAGGAATAAATTAACTGCCACTATATTTTGATTATATGCTTTATGCTTTGGTTTGCTAATTCTGTAAGTCTATTTTCTTAAATTGCATGCTTTCTTTAAGTTGTTGTTTTAAGAAAGATGGTGCATTCCATGTCTGTTACATTGCCTCTAGAAAATTAACCTATTAATTGAGAACATGGAAGATTCTCAATCACAAGATAAAGCTTGTTGGGCTAGAGAGATGTTGAACATATTTTGTGACATATGTATTAAAGCAATTGAGAAAGGTATGTGACTGAACAAGTATTTCGACAAAGCTGGTTGGAAATATGTTATGAATTGTTTGAAGGAGCGGTCTGGCCATGCATTAACTAAAGCACAATTAAATAATAAGTGGGACGAAATTAAAAAGGATTGGAGAATATGGAAAAAGTTGATTTCTGAAACGGAAGTAGGCTGGAGTTCTGAACCTAGAACAATTTCGGCACCTGAGGAGTGATGGAAATCTAAAATCAAGGCTTTTTTTTTTTTCCAGTACGTGTAAAAATGTAATAAACTATTTTATTCTTTGTTGTTACAATAATTATGATGCATTTCTATCTTCATTGTCCCTTGTTGTAGGAAATATGAGGAACTAGAAAGTTTAGGCATGTTGGCATCGATCCCACATTGTGTTGTAAATATGATATCATGTTTACAAACATTGTGGCTACTAGTCAGTATACTTGGGCTCCATCACAGGGTTTGAATTCTGATGAAGATGGTTCTGTGAAAGGTGAAATAACACAATAAGAGGATCTATATCTAGAGGAAGGTAGTGGTGATTCAGAGGAGGATAGTTTACTAAATTTTATAGATGATGTCAATAATATGATTGTTGATGTCAATTTTACCAATAGCACTAGCAATCCTAGTAATATTAGTGGGAAGAGAAAAAGGAGTTCAACAATGTACACAAAAGAGTGAAAAAAAAAGGTTCCAGAAGAGGAGTGCAATTGTTTTCGCGTTTAGATCGGTTGGTTAATAGTGTATCTACTAGGAGTGAATGCACATCAAATGGTTTGGATAAAATAGGATGTATCATAGAAGAGGTCATGAAGGAATTTCACTCCATTAAGTTATTCTTTTGGGTTAAGTTAAGGTCACCATGAAATTTTGAAATATTCAAAACAAATTCATCCATGAACATGTATTTATGGCACTTTCAAGGGTGAAAATTAATATCATGTTGTGCTTGTAGATATTTATGTGAATTGGTTTAATGCTCTATTTGATGATCAATATGACAATGTTATGAATAATGTTGTTCAGTATGTCTCTAATGGTTTTGGTGGTACAAGTACTGGAGGTGGTTTTGGAGTTAGTATCGGTGCTGCTAATGGGAACAATACAGATGATGATGACAACGATGAAAATCAACACGATGATGATGATGAAGGCAAATTATTTTGGCTTAGAGAGTGTGATCACAATAAATTAATAATATGCATTGCTGGAGCACTGACTATCTATTATAATACTTATATTTACAAAGAACCATGTATGGTTTCATACAACACATGAATGAGATGGTTGAATAAAATTTTAAATGGGCATTGGATAAGTTGTATTAACATATTTCGGATAGATGCAGGCACATTGAAGAGTTTGTGTGTTGATTTGAAAACGTTCTACGGGCTAAAACAACTAGAAGGATGAGTGTTCTACGAGCTAAAACAACTAGAAGGATGAGTGTTATTAAGAAGATAGGCATGTTTCTCTACACTTTAGCTCTAGGAGCTTCAAGTAAGGAAGTTCAGGAGAGATTTCAACATTCAGGTGAAACCGTAAGCAAATATTTCAATGAAGTTCTTAGGTCAGTGTGCTTGTTAGTTGTTGATTTTATCAAACCAGTAGATCCAAAATTCTCAACAACATCAATGGAAATTGCAATGAATCCAAGATATATGCCACATTTCAAGGTAAAAAAATACTTTATATAAGTTGTTAAATAATTTAAAAAGGTTACAAAAAGATATTTGAAGTACAGTTAAATTGACTCGGAAACTATTTTTTTGTTTTTATAGAATTGTATTAGAGCGATTTATGGAACACATATGTGCATGTATATATCACAAGAAAATCAAATATCATTTATTGGTAGAAAAGGTGTACTCACGCAAAATATAATGGCAGCATGTAACTTTGACATACAATTTACGTTTGTTTGGGCTGGGTGGAAAAGTAATGCACACGATACAAGAATATTTCATGAGGTGATTGACAATTCAAATATACGATTTCCGAAGCCACCAGAAGGTATTGCGAAAAAATAAATAGGGGTGTTGTTCAATTTGAGTATATTTTTTTTGTGTCTGTAATAGAAAATAAGTTTTGTACAATTATTATTTTGATGGAGGGAAGTGTTATCTTGTTGATTCGGGATATCCGAATGATTACAGTTACATGGGTCTATATAGAGAGGAGAAATATCATCTTCCAGAATTTCATCGACGAATTGTTATTTTTACTTTCTAATATTCGTGAATTTTTTAAAGGTTAAAAGTGTTGCATTTTTTTTAAAGGTTAAAAATCTAATCTTCTACCTATTTGACAAACCAAAGCCATGAGAAATAATTTTATTAATTTATATTTTTACTTTTGTGGCATGCATTTAAATTTTGTATACTTACTTTTATTACACCTAACAAGCTCACTCATCACACCCAATTGAATTATGTGAACCTGTGCATTAAAAATAAGGGAATTTTGTATTTGTAGTATTTTTATGTAGATAATTAATATGGTAATGTCATGTGTATATTAAAAAAGAAGGAAAAACTTGTTTGTTGATGAAATCAACTTTTAAAAATAAAACATATCAAAAAAATTTCATGATTTGCATTAAAAGTGTAGTTTATTAATTATTTTTATTCAATAGAACTTTATGACCACCTGGGGGGCAATGCGTTAGACCCTAAAAAAGAAAATAAACAGTATTCAGATCAACTGAGGGGCAAAGAAAGATGAACCAATGATGAATCAATGAACCAAGGACAATGTGGTTCAAAGAAAGATAATCAATGAAATAACATGCTCATATCAATTAAAGACAATATTGTTCAAAGACAACCTATGATCTAATGAACTCCAGCAACAATTGAGAGTGGTGCTGCACTTAAAGGACATCTTCATCTAGGTTTACCTTCTGAAACATGGCTATGGCTCTCCATCGATGTTATTGTACACTTGTATTTGAATGAGCATAAAAAAGATACACACCGCTAAGGCTGACTATGAGAAAAAGCTGCTTCGAAGCCAAAGAGCACTTCACTACATGAATATGGATGATAAACATCATTGACGATACCTATGTATTTCTTTTCATAATCTGATTAGACGAGCTGAGAGGAATCCATTGAGAACAACATCGAGTATACAACAAATAACCTTTTACCGCAAAAGATCCATGTCTAGATGACTTGGACACACACAAACAATCAAAGAATAGTTATTAAGAGAATCCAGAAGATGAATGATTGGTTCAGCTCTTTCATGATGAATCAACCACACCACACCTAGGGACATTGTCAAGCTAGATAAATAGTGAAAGCAGTAATCATCATGGATAGCCTGAAATGGACACTGCAGTTACATTTGAGTGGAAGGTTAAGTCAACACAGAGAAACAAAGAAGGCTTTGGATAGCAAATAAAGGCACCCTACAACATCAAAGAGATGGGGATCTATATTTCAAACGAGGTAAGGATGCATGCATGTCATCTAACTTTAAAACATTGCACAAATATTTTTGAATTATTACAGGAAAGATATTCAATGAAGTCTAGAAAGATTATGGATAAAGAAAAAATAATTGAGTAGATAATAACAAAGAATCATGATTTTGATCCTGGAACGGGAAGAAGATGAGATGAACCCTATCATTAGGAAAATCTCAAAGAGACGAGAAAATTAACCCTGTCATCAAGAAGAGTCTTCAGGTTAACCCTGCAATCAAGAAACACCAAGTTTTCAAAACCCCGCAATCGAGAATGACAAGGTTAACCCTGCCACCATGAATCCTTGCAATCAAGAAGAGAAGTGAGAAGAACCCTTCTATTAGAAAATTCTCAAAGAAAAAGTTCAAATCCTGTCATTAGGAAGAACAAGAAAAGCCAACCATCAAGAAGATGAGATAAACCTTATCATTAGAAAAATCTCAAAAATCAACCTTGTCATCAAGAGGAGTCTTCAGGTCAACCCTGCAATTAGGAAGCATCGAATTTTCAAAACCCTGCGATCATAAATTATTAGGTTAACCCTATAATTAGAAAGCACCAAGTTTTCAAACCCTGTCATCAGGAAAATCCAGTTAATTCCAATCATTATGAAGGATAAATGTCAACCCTATAATTAGAAAGGACCGATGTCAATCCTGCAAAGTAAAAAAAAATTCATCAAGTGAAAAACTTGATCAAACTTTATCATCAAGATGAAAAGTGAGAAGAACCCTACCATTAAGAAATTCTGAAAAAGAAAAAAGCAAGTTTGAACCTTGCTATTAGGAAGAACACACATTTACTATTGGTTCTGGTTAAAGCAGATCGTCAGATGGGATCTCAAGTTAACGTAACCACACCCAAACTTTTGTTTTGGTTAAAGGAGGTCATCAAATGGGATCTCAGGTTAACCTAACCACTCGCAGAATTTAGCTTTGGTTAAAGAGAATCGCCAGATGAGATTTTAGGTTGATTGAGCTACACACAAACAAACTTTGGTTCTAGTTAAAGGAGGTCGCTGGATGGGATCTTAAGCTAACCCAACTACACACAAACTTTGGTTTTGCTTTAAAGAGTTCGTCATATAGGATCTCTGGTTAACCTAACCACACACATAATTTAACTTTGGTTAAAAGGAATCGCCTGATGAGATTTTAGGCCGATCGAGCTACACACAAATAAACTTTGGTTCTGGTTGAAAGGGATCACCAGAAGGGATCTCAGGTTAGCCCAACCATACATAGGAGTTTGGTTTAGGTTAAAGGGGATCGCAAGATACGATCTCAGGTTAACCCAACCACACGTGGATTTTAGCTTTGGTTAAATGGAATCGCAGATGGGATTTTAAGTTTGACTGAGCTGCACATAAAATTTTGAGTTATGGTTAAAGGAGATCACCAGATGTGATCTCAGGTTAACCCAACCACACATAGGTATTTTTAGCTTTGGTTAAAGGTAATCGCTAAATGGGACTTTAGGTTGACTGATCTCTATACAGAATTTTAGTTCTGGTTAAAAGGGATCGCCAGATGGGATCTCAGGTTAACCCAACCACACATGAATTTTAGCTTTGGTTAAAGGAAGTCACTAGATGGGATTCTAGGTTGACCAAGCTACATATAAATATACTTTCGTTCTGGTTAATGGAGATCGCCAGATGGGATCTTAGAATGACCGAGCCACCGATATTATCTTAGCATTGGAAGAAAAGTGAGAAGACACCTACCATTAAGAAATTCTTAAAAGAAAAAAAGAAAAGAAAAGTTCAAAATCAACATTTTTAGGTTCTAGTTAAAAGAAATCGTCAAATGAGATTTCAGGTTAACCCAACCAATGACAGAATTTAGAGGATCGCCGGATCGAGATCATGGAATAACCAAGTTGTACACAGTTTTGATTGTTAGTTTCTGGTTGAAGGGGATTGCTATAAAGACATAATTTCAGATCAACTAAGCTTTGAGAAGATCAGTGTTAGAAGTTCAGTTTTGTTTATCTTTACAAACTTACTATGCAAATTGATTAGTACTTAAAAATGCATGTTTATCAAGGTTTTATATCATCGTTTTGCACTTGAAGTATCAATAACTCATTAACTAAAGCATGTCTTATAATAACAAGCTTGATATTATAAGATATCTTAATTTATGGTAAATGCTCATCTTAAATGCAGGCCTATCACATAAATATAATGATTGATTGATGAGTTTAAGTATTGAAAGTGAAAAGACAGAGATGGCCAAACTTAGAAAAGAGATGCTGGTGTAGTCCAAACCGGAACATTGCTCGGTAATTAGATCATATATAGAGCTCTAGATCTCGGATTTAAGTTCATTTTATATAGATGGAAAGGTAAGACATAGGCCTACAACTTTCATGGGAACCCAAGATTTAAAAAGGCTATTTTGAAGTCCAAATTATAGGAACAACGAAGAAGTTCGAAGCTGTCCTACAGCCCAGACACTGTTTAGTGTCCAGCCCATATCTTGAGTTCTAGAAGTTCAAATGACCTCATCTTTTTTTTTTGGAAAGCTGAGAAAATTTCCTAGAACATTCCTAAGGATTCTGTGCAAATTATGATGTTAGCAATGACGTCTTGTTCAGACAAGAAGATAAGGATTGTCACCAAGTCAAGATGTGGCCACCCACTTATCAATTAGTCAACAAATCAATAGTTCTAAATTTTAGCCTATAAAAGGAGGCATTTACTATGTATTGAGGCATCTTGGTTTCCAGATCAAGATCATGCTCTTGCTTTCTCTTTTGTATTGCTTATGTTTTGCTTTCATTAATATCAAGTTTATGCACTTCATTTCCTTTCCTTTACTTAGTTAACTTTTTTTTCATTTATGTTCTTATCTTATTCATTTATGTTTATTTCTTTCATTATGTTTAGCTAAGTTAATTATATCAAGGTGAAAAGGGTACACTAATGGTGTAAAAATAAGTATAATATAAACTTAACATGGACCTTAATGTTGGATACTAACATGTTTTATATTTGTTATCTTGTTCACTTTTAATACTTTGCTTGTTAAATGATTAATCTAGATTTATATTGTGTAACACTTGGTACAACAAATACTTGACACTTTCATAGCCCATACTGTATGGTATAACCGGCACTTGAGCTATGAAAGGAACTTGATTTGTTGTTAACATAAGTTATAATCATGAATGCCTGACAACATTTACAAGTATTAGCTTTATTCGAATAAGATAACTAATGTAATCATGTTAACAAATTATAATCTAGCACCACCACCACCACCACACCTGACATTGTTGGTCTTGCTTTGTTTTATTCGCATCAAAAATCTGTTTATATTATATAATATATCTCTTTCATCTTTTTATAAACTCAGTATATAGCTGGAAACCTGTGACCGTATCTTTTAGATTATTCTCAGGTATAACAACGCCACGTACTGAGTATTATTATTATTATTACTATTAATATTATTGTTATTGTTGTTGTTATTATTATTGTTGTTGTTGTTGTTGTATTGTTATTTATAATTTATACAATTAACCTATCTGTGGTTCTACCCCGGTCTTGCCGGGTTATTTATTACTTCGACACTCCTGCACTTGGGAGAAGACATCAAGCTTTTGGTCGTGTCACAAATCACTCAAATAATCTTTTCTCCATAAGTATTGTAAAGAGGGAGTATCTATTGTTACCAATATTTGGGTCCCTACACAAAAAAAAGGTGAAAATACTATAAAAAAAAATACAAAGATGTCAGAGTGCCTAGAAAATGGTCAAAAATTGGTTGAGGTTCAAAAATACAAAGATTGAAATTTAACAATATATTTTTGTCTCATAAGAGCCCTGTTGACAGATAAAATTCAATTTAAGGCAAGAAAAGTCTAAAATCAGATGTTTATAGATGCAATTAAATTTTATTGAAGGTTTAATTGAATTTATAAAGGGTTGATTCCAAGGAAAAAAATAATTTGTAAGTCAATTTAGACTTTAATTGGAAGAAATTAAAGTGTTTGTTACCCCAATTTTTTAACCCACCTATTTAATAAAAATTTTGAAAATATCCAAAAATAGCGAAAAATAAGCAAGTCCAAAAAAATATGTTTTTTAATATATTTGTATTATTTTTAACATTTTCGCATCATCTCAGAAAAAAATAAAATTTTCAAAGGTCTTTTTAACACGTTCGACTTTCATGTGTTCTTTTTAAAAATCCTTGATTTTTCTCATTGAGTCAACGTTGATATTGCTCGTATTCAATAAATACAAGAAAAAACAAGAACAATCAAAATTTACAAAAAAAAAAAAAAAGAAAGTTAAGGGACCAATTTTGAGGACCACGCAACATTTTACCTTATAATTTAAGTAAAAAGAATTTCCAAAAGGAGGAGAGAATTCACAAAAAAAGGGGTTAGTTAGGAGAGTAAAAAAAAAAAAAACAAAAAAGGGAAACCCTAAATCTATATCTTCTCCAAGCTGTCCCCTCTCCCCCTTCATCACTGATTTTCCTTCTTCTCGCCAACCAAGAGCAAAGCTCCCTCAGCCAAAACAGAGCTGTCCACTTCACTAGACCTCTCCTCTCCTAGCCTATTTTATGGTCTACTCCTACTCCATCCCTAAAGTCGACAGCCACCTCCCTAAGCCTTTTCCATTTAGGTGCTCCTTCTCCCTCAAACTAGCCACCCGAAGACCCCACTGCCATAGACCTTCCCTCCTCACTGGATCCTCTATGTTTCTCCCACAAAACCCAGACTGAGCTTCCCTAATCTCTTCATCTCCATCAACACTGAAGCTTCCTCTTAGCAACGTCCTTTTTTCTCTTTCAGTTCCCTTCAGCTCTAGCCCCACAGACCCCTTTACAATCGCCAGATCAGCCATTGGAATAAAGGAAGAACAACAAACCATAACTGAAAAAAGGACTCGAGAACATATCCAAAAATAGGGAAGAAAAAGCTTAAAATCAATTGCCATTTGTTGTGTTTTCTTGGATTTGCAGGCAATGAGGTCCTCACGGGCGGCAGGAAAGTGAAGAGGGGAGGGAGTAATTATAGCTCCCCACGCTGTTTGGATTTCGCAACGGCGCGTGGAGGAGACGTGTCGTCACTGTTTCGGTGATGCAGAAGACCTTCCCTGTAATTCCAGATTGTTTTAGGGGCTATTTTTGTAATTTTAAAATTGTTTAATGTATTTTTTTTTTAGTTTTGAATTTTTTATATTTTTGTAGTGTGCACATGTGGATGTAAAAAGAGAAAAAAAATATAGTGAAAGTGAATGTGTGATTTTATTTTTATTTTATGAATGTTTTTTTTAATGATAAAATGACAAAGATTAAAGAAGAATTTAATATTTTAATTTGCTCATGGTAAAGGATTATGAACTTAAACATAAGTCGTACGTCTAATATTCGATGAAAAGAAAAAAATAATTAAAGCTTCTTTAACACTTCAAAGCCACGAAGCAGCTTACCTCAAGTAAGGTACATTAGAGGTGCTAATACCTTTTCTAACCACAACCAGTCCCTTACTCATGAATCTCTGACAAGACAAGTGCATTTGAGTTTCCTAGCAAAACAAATGAAAAATCACCAAGCCGACACCGCGCGAGTGACGTGCAACTGAATGGCGACTCCACTGGGGAAGGTATTGTTTCAACATTATTGGACTAAGTTTTGTGTTTTTTATGTGTTTAAGTTTTTTGTGTTTTGTCTTATTCTATTTTTTTTTATCTATGCTTTGTATAGAATTGTCTCATGCATCAAATGTTTTAATTTTTGAAAGCACATATAAGCTTCAGGTTAGGTGGGGGACTAGCAGCTTACCTTACAACTTTGAGTCAAGGTTTATGTTTGTGTAAACCCCAACTCTTCGTTGAGTGCTTAGACTGGTAACAGTTGGTACACGTGCTATCTCATTGCCTACTGACCCCTATATTGCCTTCAAGAGGGTGATCACTGGGACAACAAGAGACCCTTTTTAGAGACCAAGTAGTAAACTTCCCTTTTATCTCACTTAAAAATATTACAACCTGCCTTTAGGATGTATACTCCGTATACATTATTTTGCATCCGAGCAAGCCCTTCTTAAAGCATCTTGAACTCAAGACTTGTGGGTGACACAAAGATCGTCGCTAAAAAAATATTCATTGTAGAGTTTGTGCAAGAATCAAGATTCTTGTTTCATCATGCAAGAGTGGTGATCATATGTCACCCCTCGAAAGGCGAGTTTATCATATAGATTACATATTCATACATTTATCATGCTTGTACTGGGTAAAAAGCTAGGTTCCCCCACACAAGTTGTGCTACACGTGATTGAAAAAAGATGATGGAAATGAAGAAAGATGTCAGATAGAGGCTTATTATCAAAATGAAGTTGAGAGTATCAATGGTGAAGTAGCTAGACTCGGATGTCCTTGAACAAGTGTTGAGCATCAAATGGAAAAAGAATGTCTGCACAGTTTTCTATGGGAACACCATCTGTCCACGTCCAATTAAAGCTGCACCTCTTCTTTTCAGTCATGAACAACAACAACAATGCCTTCAGTCATCAGCTAATGACAACATTTATTCTTGTTCAGTTGCACTGTTAATTGTTCATCACCTCCACATCTTCTAATGGAACCCAATAACTAATAGCTTTCTGTGCATGGTGCATTAGTCTTTTTTGAAGTTACCCTAATTATGAGCTCAATTCGAGTTCAGTAGCACAAGATGTTGGTCTAAAAAAAATGATGAGACACTAAACTTTTTATTTGATGACTAATTGTTGAGTGGGTGGCCACATCTTGACATAATGATAATCTTTATCTTCTTGCCTGAACAAAACGTCACTGCCAACATCAAAATTTGAATAGATTGTCTTCATGAACTAGGAAATTGTCTCAGCTTTTCATCAAAAAAAAAAAAAGAATTGGTGCATTTGGATTTCTAGAACTTGAGATATGGGTTGAACACTGAACAGTGTCTAGGTTGCAGGACAGATTCTGACTTCTTTGTTAGTCCTACAATTTGAACTTGAAAACAACTTTTTTGAATCTCGTACTCCACATTAAAGTTTTAGGCCAATGTCTTAGATTTCTAGCCATATAAACCAAACTAAAATCCAAGATTTACAACTCCAAATATGATCCAATGACTAAACAGTGTTCCAGTTTAGAATGAACTAGCATATCTTTTCTAAGTTTAGCCCTCTCTTTGTCTTCTCAATTTCAGTAGTTAAACTCATAAATCAATTTTTTTTTTTTATGTGATAGGTCTGCATTTAAGATGAACATTTACCATAAATTAATGGTATCTTATAGTATTAGACATGATATTATAAAACATGCTCTAGGTAAGCAGTTATTGATACTTCAAATGCAAAATGATGATATAAAACCTCGATAAAAAAATGTATTTTAAGTACTAATCACACCCCAACCAGCTTATTACTAGTCCTTGGTAATTAGAGTGTTAAAATAGATAAACAATTTGCAAGTTCCACAAAGCACCACATTCATCATTCAACTTCCATTAATCTATCAAAATAAACAAACTCTCATTAAGTTTAAATGTATATGTTGAATACTCTTTCCTAAAATATTAATAACCTTTCTTTTTATGTGCTTAATGTATGAAAACATAGATGATGAGGCTTTTTATTGGAAGAAAATAATATTTGGTTCTAATGTTTTTCTAAGGTTAAACTTTATTGGGTTGGAATTATTATCTTTTTTTTCTTTTTTTTTAATATATATTACTTATAACTTAAAATACAATGCATCTTTAACCCATGTAACGAGCTTTCAGCTAATGACTCCTAGACCAGTTGGTCTTAGGGCATTAGGTGCAGAGACACCGCTAGGAGCTTAAAAACTCGGGTTACAGATATTGATACGTAGATAGTGCAACATTTGATTCCCTTAAGCTTTTCTCCTTAACCCATGTAACAAGCAATGGGCTAATAGCTCCCAAATCAGTTGACTTTAGGGTATTAAGTGTTAAAACACCCCTTCAGACTTAATTGCTTAGGTTAGGGAGGCTATGAAAACCAAACTATACGTTTTTATTATCATCAAATTTTTTTTTTTTTTGCAAATTATACAATATCCCTTTCCTTTAGTTATTACCTTTAACAAAAGAACATAAATAATGTAATAATTCAATGTGCAACCCACAATCATATATTAAAGTGTGTGTGTGTGAAAATGAAGGTTTAAGAATACTTGTTAAATAAGAATATGAGCATAATCAATTGATAATAATACGAGAGTTTGTAAACCTGGTATTTCAAGAAGTATTCTAATAGACCTTATTAAGAATGTTTACTAAGATGCGTCTCAAGAGTCATTTTAACAAAAGAACTCCTTTACTCTGTCATCTTAGTAACAACAATTTTGCAAAATAGAAAACACAGTTAGTTAATTTTTTTTTAATATCAACTACTACCCTTTCCTCCCAACCAAAACAAGACATTGTCCTCAATGTCCTAAGGTAGAAAGATAGAGTAAAAAAAAAAAAAAAAATAGAAGACATCACCTGAAACAAGCGAACACTGACAAACCTGAAACACACTTAAACAAATATAAGAAAGAATAAAACCAAAAGACACAAGGTTTCACAAATAAAGGCTTAAATCCAATCTAAGCTTTTAATGACTTTCCATAGTTGACCAATTTATGCGACTCATGGAGGGATCAATTATAGGGATGAAAGATTGTAGTTGGTCAATCAAATGTTCAGCAGTAGCAGCATAGATTATGATTTGTCCTGCCAAAGATGTTAGAAATTGTTGTTCCACAACTTGATCAAGAAAAGACAATAATTTATCGTAAAAACCATTAACATTTAACAAACCTATAGGTTTATGGTGAATGTGCAGTTGGGCTCAAAAGGAAATATTAAAGATCTCTTTCAATGTGCCTAGACCACTTCGTAAAAGAATTAAGGCTTTAACATGGTTAAACATTGCATTCATTCGATCAGACATTGTGAAGACTTGTAGTTCCTCTCCAATTGTTTTTTCCAATAATGTCCCATTTTGCTAAAGCTTTGGGGACAACCCCAAAACTTGACTACCTCCTAAAAATACAATTATTAACACACTTCTCATTAACCTAAGACTGCCTCCTCCGTACACTAAATGAATCTTTCTCTCAGCTAGAACTGAATCAAGATGATTTGCTGATTCTTAACTCTATTTCATTTCCAAGGACTGGATCCATTGAAAAAAAAATATTTCCCCTACTCACTAGTTGATGACTTGAGGAACCTGCCATTCTCTACACACTTTTATATCTGTTGAATATATGGGTTGAGTCAAATGAAGGGAAGGAAGAGAAGATTTTTAATATATGCGAAATTAAAAAATGCAATCATACCACCTATCATTATATAGGCCAACTAGAGTCTCTCTTCTCTCTCTGTTTTGTTTTTTTTTAAAAAAAAAAACATGTGTGTACAAGTAGTTGTGATTGTGACTCATATCTTTCCTTGGTTTTAACATCCAAAGAAGCGGCTTGAAAACGCCTTTTATTGCGTCGGGGATAGGCTTCCTCATCTAGTATTTTCTTAAAAAACTTGCAAAACATGGTTTTTAGTTAGATTTCTAAGACTATATCGAGCATGTTATTTATGAAATTATGGCATGTAACATCATGAATTCATACACGATGCAACATCTCCACCGGTACGGTGCGTCTAACAAGTCAATAGAAGACTATCTAAAGACCCCTTACTCAACACTCAATCTTTTAATGAATTGTATAAATTTATCTTCACGGTTTACAGATATCATTCCTAAAGAATGATAAGTTTG